>NC_081568.1:147257842-147258346 GCF_022355385.1 Mustela nigripes | reverse complement strand
AACCACACACGAAAATAGACTCAAAATGGATGAAGGACCTCAATGTGAGAAAGGAATCCATCAAAATCCTTGAGGAGAACACAGGCAGCAACCTCTTCGACCTCAGCTACAGCAACATCTTCCTAGGAACATTGCCAAAGGCAAGGGAAGCAAGGATGAAAATGAACTATTGGGATTTCATCAAGATCAAAAGCTTTTGCACAGCAAAGGAAACAGTTAACAAAATCAAAAGACAACTGACAGAATGGGAGAAGATATTTGCAAAGGACATATCAGATAAGGGCTAGTACCCAAAATCTATAAAGAGCTTATCAAACTCAACACCAAAGAACAAATAATCCAATCAAGAAATGGGAAGAGGACATTTCTGTGAAGAAGACATCTAGATGGACAACAGACACATGAAAAAGTGCTCAACATCACTCCGCATCAGGGATACAAACGAAGTGTTTGTAAAGATACAAATGTAGTGATCCAAAGGGGCATGTGCACCCGAATGTTTAT
>NC_081568.1:147223535-147257442 GCF_022355385.1 Mustela nigripes | reverse complement strand
ACCATAAGTGACTCTTAATCTCACAAAACAAACTGAGGGTTGCTGGGGGGAGGAGGGTTGGGAGAAGGGGGGTGGGGTTATGGACATTGCGGAGGGTATGTGCTTTGGTGAGTGCTGTGAAGTGTGTAAACCTGATGATTCACATACCTGTACCCCGGGGGATAAAAATATATGTTTATAAAAAATAAAAAATTAAAAAGAAAAAAAAACAAAAAATGGGAATAAAATTGATGCTGAGTCCCATCATATTTTATCTGTGAATCATATATGTTCATCTCTGGATATATGCTAATGAAAAAACCAAAGCAGCCCATTAAGAGAAACAATAACAAGAAAAGTTTATAGTATTTATGTATAAAAGTTATATCCTTATGTCAACTTTGTATTTCTTATTTTAATGATAATTCATTCCACAAGAAAACTTTTATAAGAGAGAGCTTTAGTTACAAAAAAAGTTTATTGAATTTTACTTTTTTTTTTAAGGAGTAAAAGGGAAAATGTACAGTTTTCAGGGGCTCCTGGCCGGCTCAGTTGGTAGAGCATGTGACTGGATCTTGGGCTTGGTTTGAGTTGCACGCTGGGTGTAGAGATTACGCAAAAGAAAAATCTTTTTTAAAAAAAAGTAAAGTTTTCAGGGGCACCTGGCTGGCTCAGTGGGTTAAAGCCTCTGCCTTCAGCTCAGGTCATGATCCCAGGGTCCTGGGATGGAGCTCCACATGGAGCCCCGCAACGGGCTCTCTGCTTGGCGGGGAGCCTGCTTCCCTTCCTCTCTCTCTCTGCCTGCCTCTCTGCATACTTGTGATCTCTGTCAAATAAATAAAATCTTAAAAAAAAAAAGTAAAGTTTTCAAATAACTTATTTATATTTAAGATGGATGGTAGTACTTATCAAATCATTTAGGTATTTATATACCACTTAAAAAATGATGTAATGCTTTTATTTTAAAAAGCTAATATTTACAGTATACCAGAAAACAAACTTTAAAATTATGATGAAGAATTTTATATGTTAACCTTAAAAGCTGATGACTTCTTGTAGGGGGTTATGTGAGCAAAAAACATGAAGACTAGTGTTTTAGGTCACCAGAAGTAGGTGGCAGTGGCTTCTGTTGATGTAGGAAAGACACTGGGGTTCAGAGCCAATGGCCAGGAAAGAATTCCTGATCCATCTTTGATGCAAAATGGTGGTTTTATTAAAACATGGGAACAGGACCCATGGGCACTGGGGTTTTCTACACTTTTAAGTTGGGAGGGGATTAGGGATAGTGTAAGTTTGTAAGGAATTTTAGAAGCAAGGTTTCCAGGACCTTGAGTGGGCTAGCTGTTTTTGGGAAAAGGTCATTTATTACCATCTAATAAAACCTTAGTCATGAGACCCTTCAGATGTATATCATGGGCTATATGCTTAGGGGGATGATTGCCAACACGTATCTTGGGGGTGGGGAGCTTCCAAAGGAATTTTTGTATTTTAAAGTAGACTTACAGGACAGGGGGTTGGGTTAAGACGGTCTTTTGTCCTTAGCAGAGTATCAACATTGAGACAGCAGAGTTTCTAGAAGAACGTCACTGGGCCTGTTTCAAGGACTTGTCTGTGGGCTTCAGGTAGGAAGGAAATTTAATTTTTCTTTGTTCCCCACATCACTATCACCGTTCCTGGGTACATGGCTGTGTTCTGCAGTCATCCCACACATCCCTCTGCTCCACGACTCACCTGTTCCCATCCATGCTCAATTTAGAGAGCTATGGAATGGATCTTTGAGCCATTCCATCTCTCAAGTTTACTGGCTTTGTGACTTTGGCCAAGCTATTCACCTCTCTAAGCTTCATTAATAATAGTTCAGCATGGGGCACCTAGGTGGCATAGTCATTAAGCGTCTGCCTTCGGCTTAGGTCAAGATCCCGGGGTCGTGGGATTGAGTCCCACATCAGGCTCCCTGCTCAGCGGGGAACCTGCTTCTCTCTCTCCTCCCCACTTGCGCTCTCTCTCACATCTCTCTCTCAAATAAACAAGATCTTAAAAAAAAAAAAAAAAAAAGCCCAGCACATCAGAACACACACAGGACATCACCAAGTTCTATACTTCCTAAATTGCCAAACAAATGGTCTATCCAGGGATCTCAATCTTGACTGTTGTGCAGGGGCCAGGCCTGGAACAGAAATGAGGGCTATTGTGGGAGGATGAGCTGGAGGGTACCAGGGCCCTATGAATATCCAGGGAGCAACCCTGCTAAGTATCACCCTCTGGTGAGAGGAATGCTGGTCAACAGTGTCCAATGCAGAGTTTTCAGAAGCTGGACGTCTGGATTTCTATGTAAAGCCTGCTCACTAGCTTAAAAAAAAAAAAATTGCTTTTTTTTTTAAATGTTAGTTTTTTAAAAGATTTTATTTATTTGTCAGATAGAGAGTATGCTGAGCAAGGGGAGCAGCAGGCAGAGGGAGAAGCAGGCTCTCCGAGGAGCAGGAAGCCTGATGCGGGTCTCGATCCCAGGACCCTGGGATCATGACCTGAGCCAAAAGCAGACACTTAACCATCCGAGCTGCCTAGGTGTCCCAAAATTTGCTTTAATGCTTTTACACTGTGCAGCATCTACAACGACCAGAAGCATCTTGGTGGCTCAGTTGATTGACCTGCTGCCTTCGGTTCGGATCATGATCCTGAAGTCCCGGTATCAAGTCCTGAGTTGGGCTCCCAGCTCCACAGGGAGTCTGCTTCTTCCTCTGACCTTCTCCCCTCTCATGTTCACTCTTTCTCTCTCGCAAATAAATTAATAAAGTCTTTAAAAGAAGAAAATTATAGAAGATGCAATGACCAGATACAAGCAGCTCACAGCTTGTTGTCACCTCTATATATAGAGGTACAGAGAGTGAGTACACAGGATGGGGAGTGGGCCATAGGGTTTTTTTGTTGTTGTTGTTGTTGGGTTCTCAATTATAGAGGAGTAAGGAGATTCTTGATAAATCTGAGTTTTAGTTTTGAGTAGCCCTTTGGTGTCTTGAAGGGTCTTACAATACAATATTCCCCTCTGTGGACAAGGAGGAAAACTTTAACACTTTCCTGTCAGGAATTTTCACTTAGCATCTCAGGGGCTAACGTGAGTTCAGCAACATAACTGGGAAAACATTACTGTGGTTCATTGTGAAACGAGCTGCACCGGCTGTGGAGGGCCACTTGGACACATGGAGAATAAAGTTTCCCATGGAAGAACAGAGAAAGGCGTAACACATACCCCCTGTCTGATGGGAAGGAAATATATATCTGAATAATTCTAAAATGGGAGAATGCCCTTGGGACGCCTGGGTGGCTCAGTCGTTAAGCATCTGCCTCCAGCTCAGGTCCTGATCCTCCTGGGATTGAGCCCTGCATCGGGCTCCCTTCTCGGCGGGAAGCCCGCTTCTCGCTCTCCCAATCCCCTTGCTTGTGTTCCCTCTCTCACTATATCTCTATCAAATAAATAAAATCTTAAAACAAAACAAAAACCAACGAAGATAACAAGGATAACGTGTGCAGCACCTCTGAGTACCCAGGTGACCACCTGGATCAAAGCCTGCACTGATGCATAGCAGGAAGCCAGTGCTGCTACCACCCAGGGTTATTCTGAAGGTTAAATGAATTAATGCAGGCACAGATCTAAGACTAATACCTGGCATCTAGTATGTCAGCAAATATTTATTATTAATTATTCTGTGCTGGTGCTATTTTAGGCACTAGCATGGCATTTTTCAGTGAACAGCTCACATTATTTGCTTGCTACACAATCTCGGAGGCCTCTACTTCACCCTATGCCTTGACTTTCGGGACTTGCCGCCCATGGCTGGTTCTCAATCAAACACCCACAGGTATGTGCAAAGGCAGTGAACCAGTGGAAACTAGAATCCCGTGTGAACAGGCTGCCTCACTGCCTGCTAGTCCTACTTGCCACGGCCAGAATCTCAAAACAAGTCCGTGTGTAAACCTTTCTCCACTCACTACTCCATCTTCACCACCGAAATTCTCACAATTCACAATGCTGTGTCAGCGAGGACTTCTAGGCAGCAAAGACACCGGTGGGAGGGAATCAAGAAACCTCAAAGACACATTATGGTTCTTAGCACTACAGTCTTCCATCACCTCTGCCCCACAGCACTCTATGAAGACGGAACGGAATTTTTTATTTTTATTTTTTTAAAAAGACGTTATTTATTTGACACACACACACACACACACACACAGAGACTTCAAGAGACATAATACAAGGAGGAGAGGTGGGAGAGGGTGAACCAGGCTTCCCGCGGAGCAGGGAGTCTGATGCAGGGCTGGATCCCAGAAGACTGGGATCAGGACCTGAGCCCAAAGGCAGGCAGAAGATTAAGGACTGAGCCACCCAGGCTCCCCGGAATTTTAAATTTTAACATTTGAACATCACATGCGTGTCGTGGCTACTCTATTGGTGAGCACAGCTCTCAATAACTGGCTTTACAGGGCTTTCCAAATCACACTCTTAATATCATCATTTAGTATTTCCATTATTTCCATTCTTCTAACATGCTGAAACTCTATTCCGGGTAACAAGGGCTGAAAAGAACTAGAAGAGCTCACGGGTGAATCAAAACACTACTGCACAGCCTGAGAAACGCGGTGACGGGCGCGCCTCACCCAAAAGACTTGGCAGCTCCGCTCGCCTGGAACCACCGCCTCCTGACTTTCACCTCCGAGCTTGCACTCCTGGGTGGGCGGGGACAGCCCAGGCGCGAGCCGACCTGGTATCTGGAGATTCGCGGCAGACAGCGTAACTGCATTCAGTTCTTGAGGACTTTTAAACTCCTACCCTTACTTCAAGTCCCCCACTGGGAGTCAGGACATTGTCTGGGGCACCCAATTACAAGGGTCGGCTAGGGGAACCGCCCCAATCTCAGCCCGTGCAAACCCGCGCATTTACCCTGACTCGGCTTGCACGGCAGGACGAAAAGCGCACGAGTACGGACGCGTGCTAACAGGTTGGTTCTGAGCAACTCGTCTGACAGGCTGCGAAGGTTCGATGCCCTCGCCAGTCGGGCTCCCACAGCCAAACGGCCACCTGTCCCGCGGACGCGCGCGGGGCGTGCCCGGCCGCAGCCTACCTGCGCGCGCCGCGCCGTCCGTGCCGCTGTCCGCGCCGCCTAGCCCCGCGGCCGCGCGCAGCGCGCTCCCGCAACTCGCCGACAGGTTGCCGGTGGCCTTTCGCGCCAGGGTCAGGATGGGCGCCGACCAGCCCTCCGACCCGGTCCGCGGCTTCGCTGCGCTGCGCAGTTCGCCAGGGCTAGGCAGCTGGCTCCGGTCCACGATCTCGAACTCTTCTCCCGGCTCCGGTCCCGGCTCCCGCCCCGCCGGGCAGCCGTCTTCCCCGTCGGCCATGTTGGCCGCGTCACGTGGCCACGACGGGCGGAGGACTCGGCGCGGGCGGGCGTGCAGGCGGGCGCGCGGGTGGGCGGCGGGTTCGGTGTGGGCGGGAAGAGTTTTTTTTTTCCTGTTCGCGAAGTTCTCCCTTCCTCTTCACCACTCTATACCCTCCTTTCTTTAGCCTCCAAAAGGTTCAGGAAAATCATAACAACAAATCGTAACATAAGACACACCCATATTCCCACCAGTAGGGAAGACTCGTGTCCAGAAAATTACTCTTGGGCTTGCCCCCTTCCCCCCACCGGGATTGTCCGCAGCCTGGCTTGGAACACAGCCCCTTCGGCTTTAGTTTCGGCGTGACTCAATTTCCTCTTTTTGATTTAATTTCATGATGTGCTTTTTCTACTTCGCCTCTTTCCGGCAGCACGCTTCGGAGCAAGCCCTAGAAGGGCGGCTGAGGGAACTGGGACAGGCGAGGCAGAAATTAGGATTTTAAAAAATATATATTTTAATTAGTTTATTTTTTATTTAAAGATTTTATTTACTTATTTGACAGAGATCACAAGTAGGCAGAGAAGCAGTTGGGGGGGGGGGAGCAGACTCCCCGCTGAGCAGAGAGCCAGACATGGGGCTGGATCCCAGGACCCTGAGATCAAAACAAACAAACAAACAAACCAAAAAACAAACAAACAAAACCCTACAGACACGACAGGTTGGCAGGACTGGGAATCAGAAGGTCCGGATTCTATGAATTAGTTAAATGGGGATAATAAGGGAACCTACTTCATGATGAAGTTAGATTTTGCAGGAAGGAGCGCATGGCAGACGTTACCGCCATGGGTCGTTTGGCACGGTCAACTTTGCAGGCAAGCACTGCCCGTCTGTTTCCTCACTTGGAAAAGAACGGAATCTAACTGGAAGCTCACATTTCATTTGCATTCGACACTTCCGTTGCAAAGTGCCACGCAGGGTCCTCATCGAACTAGGAGAACTGTTGTTTGGCTCCCAGAGTCATTGAACTAGGAGAACTGTTGTTTGGCTCCCAGAGCGTTTAAATCTTTTTTTTTTTTTTTTTAAGATTTTATTTATTTATTTGACAGACAGAGGTCACAAGTAGGCAGAGAGGCAGGCAGAGAGAGAGAGGAGGAAGCAGGCTTTCCTCTAAGCAGAGAGCCGGATGCGGGGCTCGATTTCAGGACCCCAGAATCAGGACCTGAGCCAAAGTCAAAGGCATTAACCCACTGAGCCAACCAGGTGCCCCCATAGCGTTCAAATCTTTAAAAAAAAAAAAATTGTTGCAGACATTTCGAAATCGGAAGATTTGGTATGAAAATCTGGATTTTGGCCCTCTTGAAAGAGTGGAAGCTTTGGCAACTCAGAGTCTATTCTGTGGTGTCAACAAATTGGTGAAGTGGGCAATGGCGGTCCCTTTAGAAGCTCCCTGGTTCTCCAGGCATTTTGGTCCAGCTGTCTCCACTCCATTCCCTGTTTATGAACCGTGTGGTCCTTGAAGGCCAGCTGTTTTCTATGGGGAGAGTGGGGTGCAGAGGTAGTAGGGGAGCTGTGGGATGGTGTTTGAGCTGTCACCGTGATGGAGGGGTTTGCTGCCAGTCTCTACTGAAATGCAGTGAGCAGGGGAGTTAGATGCCCTGAAATTACCAAGCAACGGACCCAGATCTTTCATGACTTTTCAGTGCCAGTGGACATTCTTGTAGGTGAAGAGCTCATTTATAATGGCCAGAGCCTGGATCATATTCCACTTTGCATAGAAATATAAACTCCTTTTAGAAAAATAGTTTAAAAAAAAAGATTTTATTAATTTATTTGAGAGAGAGAGAACACAAACAGGGAAGGGGCAGAGGGAGAGGGAAAAGTAGCTCCCTGTTGAGCAGGGAGCCTGAGGTGGGGCTCTATCTATCCTAAGACCCCAGGATTATGACCTGAGCCAAATGCAGACGCTGACCCGACTGAGCCACCCAGGTGCCCCAGAAAAATGGTTTTAACATTATATCAGACTAGGTTTTGCTGCAGTAACAAAGAACCTCCCAAATCTCAGTGGTTTAATTTATCGGAAGTTTGCTTCTCATCGTCCTCCTCTTGGGGACCCAGGCCATCGCAAGTTCTATCATTTGGAGCAGAATTTTGCATCACCACTAAGTGCCACAACCCTTATGTGACGATGTTCATTTATATACATTTCTTTCTTTCTTTCTTTTTTAATATTGTATTTATTTATTTGTCAGAGAGAGAGAGAGAGAACACAAGCGGTGGGTGCAGTTGCAGCGGGCAGAGGAGGAAGCAGGCTCCCTGCTGAGCAGAAAGCCTGATGTGGGATTCGATCCCAGGACCTGGGGATCATGACCTGAGCCAAAGGCAGATGCTTAACCGAATGAGCCATCTAGGCCTCCCCACTTACATACTTTTCACTGGCCAGAGTAAGTACCTGCTCCTTTAACTTCGAGAGAGTTCAAAAGTTCAATCCTACCAGTGTCTGGAAAGGAGAGCAGGGAATACTGGTGAGCAAAATGACTACCGTAAATGTACTCTGAACCTCCCAGAATGCAGTGACAATGGTTTGTTCAGAACCGAAGAGCTATTATCCATTTCAGAAGATCACATCACCTACAATATTGTTGCTTTTGGTATTAAGACAATACCTGTGCTGTTTGTCACAGTCATGGGGATTTTAGGTACAAGTGTCTGGCTACCTTATTTCTTTTAGTGTTAGTGGTGACTTATTTACATATTGAAATGCATTTTAGAGACTTATTTCTCCTTTATATGATAGTTAATTTTTTGAACTTTTGGGTGTTTGATAGGTTTATTATCTATGAACAGCTTTCACAGTAGACAGTGTGGCATTATAAAATATGTATTTTCTAAACGGTGTGATGGGCCTAATTGGGTAGGTGACTGAGTTTGCATGTAACTATGTCAAGTCTAGCAACAGACATGACAGTTCTGAATTCTTTCTAATTTTACTGTATATGAGGTCAACTTTGGAGAAAACTTGGTAAGAAAGATCTGTGATTTGGAGCACTCTTGTGTATACTTATTTTCTGTACAAATAGTAGAATTTAAAAGACACCTTACCGTGTTTGTCATTTTCTATAACTTTTCATGTGCTTGAAATATGCCATAATAAGTAGGAAGTCCCACCCCCAAATATGTAGTCCAATCCTCCCTCCCTGTATTCTCCCCTCCTCCCCTACATCCTCCCTGTCCTCTCCAATATTCTTCGGACCCACTTTTCTTTTTCCTTTTAAAGATTTCATTTATTCATTTGACAGAGAGAGAGAGAGAGAGAGAGCATGAGCGGGGGAGTGGCAGGCAGAGGGAGAAGCAGGCTCCCCAGTGAGCAGGGAGCTCAGTGTGGGGCTCCATCTCAAAACCCTGGGATCATGACCTGAGCCGAAGGCAGATGCTTAACCGACTGAACCACCCAGGCACCCCCGGACCCGTTTTTCTTTTATTTTCTTCTCTTTTTTTAATGTTATTTTTTTTTTTTAAAGATTTTATTTATTTATTTGACAGAAAGAGATCACAAGTAGGCAGAGAGGCAAGCGGGGGTGGGGGGTGGGGAAGCAGGCTTCCTGCTGAGCAGAGAGCCCAATGCTGGACTTGATCCCAGGACCCTGAGACCATGACCTGAGCTGAAGGCAGAGGCTTTACCCACTGAGCCACCCAGGTGCCCCCGGACCTTTTCTATGCCTTGAGTTTCACCTGCTTGCTGCTTCCTCCTGAGTGTGATTCTACCTTCTGCCCATTGCCTGCACATTCTCCTTTCTAATCATCCAAAGGTTTCTCACTACATTTCTCAGACTTGGTCTCTGACTTCTGGCCCTGCCCTTTGCCCGATCGCTGCCCCTGCCTGTGTGGCCTCTCGCCTCATTTTGTAGACACTCTCCAGGACAGCTTGTGTCTTGGGACTTTTCCTTCCTCCCTTCTGTTCTAGACACTTTAGCTTGAGAACTTCCAAAGACCCAGCACTGATCCTTTCATCTTCCTGCTTGCAGCTCTCTCCTTGCTTCCCGTTACAGGAGACTTTGTCTCATCTGCACGTCATACTTGCTGATGGCTCATTCTCTCCTTGATGTGCACTTTATTTTTTATTTATTTATTTTTTTTTATTATTTATTTGACAGAGAGAAATCACAAGTAGATGGAGAGGCAGGCAGAGAGAGAGGGGGAAGCAGGCTCCCTGCTGAGCAGAGAGCCCGATGCAGGACTCGATCCCAGGACCCTGAGATCATGACCTGGGCCGAAGGCAGCGGCTTAACCCACTGAGCCACCCAGGCGCCCCTTGATGTGCACTTTAAATTGAGTTAGGCAGCATCCCAGATGGGTTTGGTGATTTGCCTGATCCCAGAACAGTATCCAGAGAGGTGGAATCTCAAGGTTTCGTTGGTTTTATATGTTGGCCCAACAGCTGAGAGTCCCTGTATCTCCCATGCACACGTTTCACACTTTGGCATTTCAGAATCTTTAGTATCTGGACAAAGTTGGTACTCTGTTTCCAGGAATGGCCAGTTAAAGCCAAATCACTCGGGATACTAGGGTGGCTCAGTCGGTTAAACATCTGCCTTGGGCTCAGGTCATGATCTCAGGGTCCTGGGATCGAGCCCCGCATTGGACTCCCTGCTTAGCGGGAACCTGTTTCTCCCTCTCTCTCTGCCCGCCGCTCCCCCTGCTTGTGCTCTCTCTCTCCTTCTCTGACAAATAAATACATAAACTCTTAAAAAAAAAAAAAAAAGCCAGATCACTCTTCTGAATGATGAGACATGAAGAACACAACATTCTGTAAGGTTGCACCTCCTAAACTTTTTTTTTTTTTTTTTTTGCATACTGACCCGCCTAGAACATGATAATGATTACTGTATTACACAGCTTTCTGAATGGACAGAAGTAACACTTGGGGAACTTGGCTTCCTCAGACTTTATTAGGTCACCCCAGGGCCAAGAGCATCAGTATCTCTGCACAGCTAATAGTCCAGTAGCCTCACTAGTCAAGAAACTCTGCTCTGGTTTAAGGGAAGTTGAACCCCCCCCTGCTTTCCAGGCAGGAATATCCTGAAGGCTTTTAAATTTCTGCCAGACTGAAACAACTAAGTAACAAATATCAATGTTTGGCTCCACCTTGTGGTCCAAAGTGGACTTGCGTTTCTAGCCGTCCAGGATTTGACAATTTCCTTCCCTCCATCCATCCTCCCATCCATCCGTATCCCTTCATTCTCTCACCCATATAGCCATCACAGCCTACAAGGTCCTGTGTGATCTGACCCCTGCCAATCTTTCTTACCCTATGTTATATCATCATCTGTAGATTTCTTTCTTTCTTTAAAGATTTTAAAAATTTATTTGACAGAGAGAGAGCACACAAGCAGGGGGAGTGGCCGGCAGAGGCAGAGGGAGAAGCAGACGGGAGCCAGATATGGGACTTGATCCCTAGATGCGGGGATCATGACTAGAGCCGGAGGCAGCCACCTAACCGACTGAGCTACCCAGGCAAATCTGTAGATTTGTTAAGTCCCACATGATTTCTTTCTGTTTCTTAAACACACCACATGTATTCTTTCCATATATTTCCCCCTCTTTGCTTGGAATGATTTTCTCCTAGTCTTAGACCAATCAACCCCCCCCCCCAGATATTTATTTATTTATTTGACAGACAGTGGGAGGGAGAGGGAGAACAAGCAGAGGGGAGCAGCAGGCAGAGGCAGAGGGAGAAACAGGCTTCCCCCCACCCCCCGCCCCTGAGCAGGGAGCTAGACACTGGACCCTATCCCAAGACCTGGGGATCATGACCTGAGCTGAAAGCAGATGCTTAACCTACTAAGCCACCCAGGCGCCCTCTGATGGACATTTTTTTTTTTTTTTTTTAATCAACATCTTACACATTCAAGTTCAATTCAAATTTCCAAAGACACGGTCCCTAACTGCTCTAAAATATGCACCCCTCCCAGCCTCCCTTCCTTGGTCACTTCACCCGGTTTAATTTCCTCCATGGTTCTTACCAGTTCCTGACATTTTCCAGTTCCAGTTTTGTTTAGTATGGTTGCCTCCCCATTCCTGGAATGGAGCTCAGAGGGAAACTTGTCCCTGTGGGTCACTGTTGTATTCTCAGGGCTCAGATCTGCACCCGCGTGTCAGTGACTTTAAACAACAGAGGTTTACTAAGTTTATTTCGTGATCACACCGCACAGCTACCTTCATTGCCAGAGTCCCCCCCCCCCTTTCTCCCCACTTAAGAGACTGAGCCAGCAGAGCCCCCATCCTGTGGAACTTCTTTATCATCCCAGCAGAGGGAAGGGACAAGGGGAATAATGATTGCTGCTCCTACAGGCTTCCTCTTGGAAGTCACCCAGACTCTTCTGCTCACATTTTGTTGACCAGAGTGGACATGTGGCCATGCCTCACTGCACGGGGGTGGGACATGCAGCCCTACCATGTGCCTAGGAGAAGAATCAGAACTGCTTTAAGCTCTAATAATCCAACAGCTGGGTTATCGTGAAGTTGGGGCGTTATTTGCCATTTCTTTTGAAAATTGATCACAACGGCCTGGTTCTTCATATATATATATTTTTAAAAATTTTTTAAAGGTTTTATTTATTTATTTGACACACAGAGAGAGAGATCACAAGTAGGTCAAGAGGCAAGCAGAGAGAGAGAGGGAGGAAGCAGGCCCACCGCGGAGCAGAGAGCCCGATGTGGGGCTCGATCCCAGGACCCTGGGATCATGACCTGAGCCGAAGGCAGAGGCCTAACCCACTGAGCCACCCAGGCGCTCCCCAGTTCTTCATATATTAAAGAGGCCTGGGTCCTGGTTGTTTGGCTAACATGTCATTCAGTCCTCAAAGCCTTTGGTGTCCTGATTGGGGTAAGAGCCCACGGGCAGGTTGGCTGTGAGGCCAGGAGTCCAGAGATTCATTTATTTGTCAGAGAGAGAGAGGGCACAAGCAAGGGGAGAAGTAGACTCCTTGCCAAGCAAGGAGCCCAACACGACACTCGATCCCAGGACCCCAGGGTCATAACCTGAGCTGAAGGCAGACACTTAACCAACTGAGCCACCCAGGCACCCACTTTTATGTCCTTTTTAAGAGTGTTGAAGTCTCTCCACAGTGGCCGTGTACAAACGGGTTAATCTATAAATAATTTTTATATTTGCATATATGTTTGCCATTGTGTCTGGTATCTTATTTAAATTAATTTCGTGTTGGTTCATGCTAGTGTGCACCAATGTCATTAATTTGGTTGTTTTCACAGGAAATACATCATGTGTATTTAGATTTCTTAAATTTACAGTTGAAAAAGTAGATCCGCATCCCCGAGTTGTTTCAAACATCTGGAAAAATTTTCAAGTAAATACACCCATAAATTGCATACTTAGGATTCCGTTTATAATGACATCCTGGAAAAGGCAAAGCTCTGGGGACAGAGAATAGATCGTTTGCTGACAGGGGTGAGGGGTGGTGGGAAGATTTGGCTAAAAAGGAGAGGTAGGAGGCACAGTTGTGGAGCTAGAGAACTATTTATTTTTTTTTTAAAGATTTTATTTATTTATTTGACAGAGAGAGATCATAAGTAAGCAGAAAGGCAGGCAGAGATGGAGGAGGAAGCAGGCCCCCTGCGGAGCGAAGATCCCGATGTGGGGATTAAGGCAGAGGCTTTAACCCACTGAGCCACCCAGGTGCCCCTAGAGAACTATTTTATGTCCCAAACATGATGTCGGTTACACGGTCTAATGCGTATTACCAAAACTCACAGAACTGCACACCAAAAGTAGTGAATTATAATTTACTTCATGACTGAAGAGGTTTAGGAAGTACTGAACTGAACAGCATCAAAAAACTTTCCCAGCAGAGCATGGGTGGGTCAGGTCAAGATCCTGGGGTCCTTAGATAAAGCTCATTGTCCCTGCTCAGTGGGGAGCCTACTTCTACTTCTCTTTCTGCCCCTCCCCCCACTTGTGTTTTTTTTCCTCTCTCCCTCTCTCTGTGTCAGAGAAATAAATAAAATCTTAAAAATTTTTTTTCCCAGTAGTGGAAATCAGTATTGATTGTTCAGTTAAACTTAGAATTAATGAAGGTAAACTAAAAATAAAAATTTGCTTTCCCAGTCCTGTTGACCACATTTCAAGGGCTGCTAGCCGCTGAGGGCTGGTGGATACTGGGTGCAGTTCAAGAGGACGGCTCCTATAAGAGAACTAATTCTTGCTTGAAAGTCTGGAAGGATTCACATGTACAATAACTGGACCAGGGCCAGGCTTTTTTCTTTTTGTCTAGTCTTGGGTGGGAGGGAGATCTTTGACCACCATTTCAATGAAGACACAGTTATTAATCTAGTCAAATTATCTTTCCTTCTTGTTCAATTTTGGTCTTTTAAGTTTTGTCTGTGAATGTCTCATTTTGTTTAGGTTTAAAAGTTATTAGCATTTTATAATTTATGAGTGTCTTTCATCTTTACTAGTCTTTCCTAGTATGTTTTTAAAAAATTTTTAATTTTTTATTAACACATAATGTATTATGAGCCCCAGGGGTACAGGTCTGTGAATCGCCAGGTTTGCACCCTTCACAGCACTCACCATAGCACATACCCTCCCCAATGTCCATATCCTATTATTATGTTTTTCTCTGTAATTCTCTTTGTTATGTTTCCCTTTCTCGTTTCCTTGGTTTTGGTATGTTGTTCTTCTTCCAGTTTTTTTTTTTTTTTTTAGTTGAATGCTTATTTCATTTATTTTTAATTATTTCTCATTTCTCAATAAGTGTCTGTAGAGATACACATTTTCTTTCAAGTACTGTTAGTTGCACCCACAAATTTTGACATCTCTTCGGTTCAGTTTTAAATATTTCGTAATTTGCTTTCTACTAAGTTATTTAGCAATACATTATTTACTTTCTAAACTTTCTTAGTTTCTCTCCCTCCATCCACCTCCCTCCCCTGGTCCTTTTCTTTTCTTTCTTCTTCTTTTTAAAATATTTTATTTATTTATCGCAGAGAGAGAGAGAGAGAGAGAGAGAGTGCACAAGCAGGGGGAGCGACAGACAGAGGGAAAAGGAGAAGCAGGCTTCCTGCCGAGCAGGGAGACTGATGCGGGGCTTGATCCCAGGACCCTGGGATCATGACCTGAGCCAAAGGCAGATGCTTAGCCAACTGAGCCACCCAGGTGCCCAGGAACCTTTTGTAATTTTAAGTAGGTGTTCAGGGTAGGCTTCTTGGGAAAGTGAGATTTAAGAAAATAAGGTGAGGGATGACATTTTCAGAACCTGGAGAAGGAATGTTCTAGAACAAAGGTCCTCAGAAAGGAGCATGCCCTACGTGTTGGATGAAGAGCAAGGAAGCTGGTGTGACTGGCCCAGAGTGAGTGTGGGGATTCTGACAACTAACAGATATAGACCCTGTAGGGTCTTGAAGATACAGTAAAGACTTTGGTTTTACTCTACCTAAAATGGGAGGCTGTTACAGGGTTTCAGGAATGAAGAATGACTTGATTTGACCTGGTTGTAAAAGGCTCTTTTTCACGAAGCTGCTAGGATGAGATTGTGCAGCTATAGAGTGTGCAGAAATAGATAGGAAAGGTAGAGGCAGGAGCCCTCCTATGAGGAGAGCTATACTAATAGCTGGGGTCAGGTTGGAGAAAGTGGAAATTGGTCCCTCCGGACAACGGTGGTCTGGTAGAGTTGCCACCAGCCAAAATGAGAAATGCTATGGGGGTAAAATCAAGAATTTGGTTTTGGATCCATTATGTGTGAGATGTTTCACACCTCAGATGGAGTGTTGAGTAAGTAGTTGTGTATTTGAGCCTGGAGTCTAGGGGACAATTTGGCTGGACCTATAAACCTGCGCATTATGAACATACACATGGTATCGAAAGATGTAATACTGGATAAGGTGACTGTATTGGTCAGGAATGGTTAGGGTTCTGTCTTGGTAACAAATAGCCCCCAAATCCCAGTGGCCAAACACATGAAAGCCTATTGCTCAATCATAGGAAGCCTGACGCCAGTCTGGGCTCATGTCCAGGACATCTGTCTTTCATAGAGTGACTCAGGGATCAGGCTGCTTTGGTGTTTTGGTCCCACATGCCAACAAGAAGATTTCTCCATGCTGCTGCAGCAGGAGAAAAGACAGCTGGAGAGTAATGCGGCAGGCAGGCTTTGCTGGGAAGTGACCTGTGTCTTTTGCTCATGGCTCATCAGCAAGAGTCAATCCCATATTGTCTTCCCCTTGCCGGGAAGGGCTGGGAGGAGCTCTGGATGAGCAGTTCCCAGGGGAAAAGAAAGTCATGGAGAAGAGGAGGAGCCAGCAAAGGATCCAGGGAAGGAATGTTTTGGTAGGCAGAAGGAGGACTATGAAATAGTATGAACCCAAAGAGGAAAATGTTACAAGGAGAAAAGAGTGGCCAAGATGGGGCAGTGGGTGGTGACTGAGGACTGGCCATGGGATCTAGGTGAAAATGATCTGTAACCTTGGGAAGAGCAATTGGTCAGCTCTGTGTGCAAAAAGTCTGGCTGAAGTGAGGTAAAGAGAGATGGTGAGTGGGGAGGAATGAGAGATGAGTATAAACCAGAAATGGGGTGGATACTGGCAGGGGGAAGTAGGTGCAAGCCAAGGGTGTTTTCTTTCTTTCTTTCTTCTTCTTCTTTTAAAGATTTTATTTATTTTAGAGAGAGTGAAAGCGATCACAGAGAGAGACGGATCACAGAGGCAGAGGGAGAGGCTGACTCACTGCTGAGCAGAGAACCCGATGCGGGGCTTGATCTAGGACCCCGAGATCACCACCCCAGCTGAAGGCAGACGCCCAACCCACTGAGCCACCCAGGAGCCCCACCAAGAGTGTTCTCATTTGTTCTTCTGGGATGGGAGAGATAACACCCTTTTTATATGCTGTTGAAGAAAATCTTACAGAGTGAGAACTGATGATGTAGGAGAGAGGGAAAGAGTTGTCGAGCTGAGCCTTGAAGAGGAGAGGAGGGACCCACTGGGGATGTCCGGTAGCAGGTGGGAGGTAGAGAAGGTAGGCCAGATTATGGGGGAGGGTGGAGGAAGTGGGAAACGGTCTTCTGCACATGGGGTAGTGGACAGAAGAGGGAAGCATGGTGTGGGCTGGGCAGGAAGTGCCTCTGGATGCTCATCAGGCTCACAGTCAGGGACAGAAGTAAGGCCCATGAGGTCCTTGTGGCTTGTGATTTTCCCAGCCCCCTTCTGCGGGAGAGTTGGATTTTACCCAGTTGGGGTTTCAGCAAGAGAGTTCAAGGAAGCAAGGGGGCGAGAATGTAAGGCATGTGCCCGGGATGATAATGGGGATAATGTTAGCTCTTGTTTTTATTTTTTTTTTAATTAATTTTTTGGGAAGATTTTATTTATTTATTTGACAGAGAGAGACACAGCAAGAGAGGGAACACAAGCAGGGGGAGTGGGAGAGGGAGAAGTAGGCCTCCCACCGAGCAGAAAGCCCGATGCGGGGCCTGATTCCAGGACCCCGGGATCGTAACCTGAGCCGAAGACATACGCCTAATGACTGAGCCACCCAGGCACCCCAGCTCTTGTTTTTGACCTTTTGGATCATGAGTTATGTTACTAGCAACATCCAATTATTTTTTTTTTTTTACCACCTCTACTGAATTTTATAACCTGACTGTATGCTTGTGTCTATTATGTATAGATGGGTGTGTATAAAATATATAACTGTAATAAAAATAAATACAAATAGACTATAAATATAAAAATATGTAAAAGTGTATAAGTAAATGAAAAAGTTAAAATTGTAATAAAAATTTAGAAAGTAATTTTAACGAGAACTCTTTTTTTTAGAGATTTTATTTGAGAGAGAGGGAGAGAGCACGCTTGCGCGTGTGCCTGAGTTGGGGGTGGGGCAGACGGAGAAGAAGAAACAGACACCCCCACCCCCACACAGAGTAAGGAGCCCACCACCCAGAGATCACGACCTGAGTTAAAGGCAGATGTTTAACTGACTGAGCCACCCAGGCACCTCTGTAGTGAGAACTCTTATGGAGAGTCAAGAACATAGTACCAAGAAACAATAAGAAAAAACGATTTTGGGATGTAGTTGTTTCACGTTTATATCTAATCTGTCTCTAATCTACATGTGTATGTCTGTATGTATGTCTACCCGATCATACCCATCTACATTGGTACATCTATCTCATTCAGGGTTCTCATCACAACTGCTTCTCTCAATGCTATCTTTTGGTTCTTCTCTGAAGTCGGCCCCTCCAGGAGCGTGTGTCCCCCTCCCTCAAGGCACAGGATCCTTCACACCAGTGTGGTCCCAGGCTTTCTCAGGGCTCTTCCTGGGCCCAGCCAAGGGAGGACCCTGAGATCTCAGACTCAGGGAGGATAAAAATCCAGCAAGTTTCTAAATGGCTTTTAGGAGCTCACAGCCAAGGGAACATTAGTTTGAAAATCAAGATCTTTTTGACTTGGGTTTGACTCTTGAGGGGCAGATCCTGAAGGACTCTATGTAAATGTTTGTTTGTTTGTTTCTTTTTTTTTTTCTTTGAAGATTTTATTTATTTGAGAGAGAGAGAAAGAAAGAGAGAATGAACGGGGGTTGGAGGGAGAGGGGCAGAGGCAGAGGGAGGAATAGATCCCCCATTGAGCAGAGAGCCCGATGTGGGACTCCATCCTAGGACCCTGAGACCATGACCTGAGCTGAAGGCAGACGCTTAACCGACTGAGCTACCTAGGCGCTCCTGTCTAAGACTTTTTCTGCATGAGGAACAGAGTGGGGAGGAATGGCGGTTGATGTAGGAGCTGGGAGATGGGCTCGCTGGCTGGAGAACCCCCAGGGCTGGGCTATGGATGTGTTGAGAAGGGCCCTTGGCCTGGAGAGCAGGTGGGCCAGAAGGTCGAAGGACCCCAGGGGCTGCGAAGGGGAGAGCAGCAGCGTGTCCCTGGATCTCTCTCTCTTGAGAACCTCAGGACTCCTCACAAAAGCATGTTGACAAAAGCATGCGGAGAGTATCCCCTTCCAGCAGGTGGCCATGGCTGGGGGTGGGCTGGATTTCAGTGAATGCTGGTGGGCACAGGTGCAGGAGACTAGGAGCGGACTGGGAGCGACATCCCTCTCCCAGAATCCTGGCTCGACCCAAGGAAAAGGGTGAGGATGGGGTAGGATGATGCCGCCCTAAGTGCTGAGTGACCATGAATGGAGCTTAGTGTTCCTGGGAAGGACTAGATTATGCTTACAGGAATTGGAATTAGAAGTTAAAATTGAGTGTTGAAAAACAGTTGCATTTCGTGCACGTGCCTTTTCAGATTGAGAACGTGTATGTGTTTGGTCTATACTTGAACGTGAAAATGTCTTGCACGTGGCTGGGCGTCTCGTTGGTGCCCCGTAGGTGACAGTCCATGTTTTTCCAAATCTGCATGTAGCCTAAGCATATGCACACACACCAAGTGTAATGGAGCAGAGTGGATGTTTTATTATTTTTATTCAGAAATCTGTCTGCCTTTTAACATATTGTTTGATCATACCATACTGAGGATTTTTCTAAACTAGAGGCAATCTCAGTACAGGTGATTGAATGCCATGGTGATCAGAAGACCCGGGTCGGAGGGTTGGGCCCACCACTTACGGCTTGTGGAACCTCGGGCCTTCTGCATCTCCAAAAGTCACCCAGACATGTACACACTCAATGTTGGTAACCATAGTTGCAATAATCAGAGGTGATCACGAGGGGGCACCATGACACTTTTGTTCAGATATTTTTTAGGCTGTTTTTCCAAAGCTGTGATTACACTCTATACTAGCAGTTCTCAAAGTGTGGCCAAAACTATTTTCATAACAAGGCGACGATGTCATTTGCCTTTTTCATTCTTTCTCCCTTGAGAGTACAGTGGAATTTTCCGGAGACCACATTCCCTGTGACATTGTAGCAGGTTGAAGGATGGAGCAGATCTGAGAATCCAGCGGTCTCACTAAAGCTGGGCATTAAAGAGATTCGCAAGTGCTAGCAGAATGCCACCTTCCTCACTCCGGTGTCCAAAGACACCATTATTTTTCACGGAAAGGCTACTTATGTTAACATGCAGTGGGTTTTTTAACTGCCATTTAAAAATAAATAATTGGGAATCACCTCTGTTTTAATATCTAATACAGTTAGAACTGATAGTTGTAACTCACATAAATAGAAGATTTTTAGGGGATTTGCAATCCTTTTTCAAGAGGCAAATGTGTATGTGTACGAGTGTATGCCTCCAGAATGTCTATGTAAATAGATGTACTAGACTATATGAAGCAAAATGTTTGACCATCGTGGTTCTATATGTGATCATGTGTCCACAGATACATTTCAATGTTTTTATTTATTTACTTATCTTTATTTATTTTTAAAGACTTCATTTATTTATTTGACAGAGAGAGATAGCGAGAGAGGGAACACAAGCAGAAGGAACAGTAGAGGGAGAAGTAGGCTCCCTGCAGAGCAGGGAGCCCGATTTGGGACTCAATCCCAGGACCCAGGGACCCTGGCCGAAAGCAGACACTTAACGACTAAGCCATCCAGTCGCCCTATTTACTTATTTTTAAATTAAGTATTATTTGTTTATTTATCTGAGAGAGAGTGAGAGCATGAGCATGGGGGAGGGGCAGAGGGAGAGGGAGAAGCAGACTTCCTGCTGAGCAAGGAGCCCCATGTGGGGCTCAATCCTGGGACCCTGAGTTTGTGACCTGAGCTGAAGGCAGATGCTTCACCAACTGAGCCACCCAGGTGCCCCACATTTCAATATTTTTAAATTATAAAGTTATAAAGAACCAACAGGAACTGAGAAGGGAAAAATCACTTGTGATCTTACTGCTAGGAGATTAAAGACAGTTGCTACTGACATTTTGTCGTGTTTTCTCTCAGTTGTGTTTCTGCACCTCTTTCTCCGCTGCTGATGCCTTCTGAATACAAGCGTGGAGTCCCAGGTTGGACCAGCCTGCGGGTCCGATTGCGGTCTTGTGCAGTCTGTATGTGAACTGGGCCACTGTAAGGCACCACGCATTCACCTGCTGGAGCTGCAGCCCAGGCTCCTGCGGCGGGGTTGCCTCTTTCTACTATCCTTTCCAGGGCTTTCCAGGAACTCTACCTGAGTAATCCCAGTTGCCTCTGTGTTGTTACCTTGAGGGCTCTGGCTAAGGTATGTGTCCAGGTGCCCCTCCCCACCATGCGGCAGCCCTCAGTCCTCCCTCCTTGATCCCTTCTCGCCTCCCTGGGGTATGGAGGGCACCTCTCGTCCCCCTCTCATGCCCTGACCTCTGCTCGCCCTGCCTTCCTGGGTCAAGGCCTCTGTCCCCACCTGCCACCCTACTGATGCTATTTTTAAGCTCTGTGTGGGTCCCCATGGTGTCCACCGCTTTAACACCTGTGGCACGGCCAGTTCTGTTGCTGTGACCCAAGACCTCCGCGTGCATCTCTCTCCTGTGAGAGCGCTGAGGAAGCTTTCGTGGTCCACATTCAGCTCTCAGAATGGACCGTGGAGTTGCATAAGACCCTTGGCGAGCTAAGGTGGGAAGGGAATCCTTGCATAGGGCACCCAGTGTGGGGGCTCTCTGCCCTGCCTCCCCAGGGCCTCTTCCTCCAGGAGGAGCTTCCCAGGTGGGTTTGGGCCAGCCTCCTGCTGCTTTGGTGTCCAGTTGATGCCTCACTGTCCCTGCTGCTCACCTGCCTTCCTTGGCCTCCATCCCCACCATCTGGCGGACAGGTTTGACTGTGTTCGTGCGCCCAGCTGAAGTTCTTCCCCAGGGTGTGGGTGGGCCCTCAGAAAATCTAGAGATGTAGCTAGATCCCACGCTCCAAGAAGAACATTCCAGAATGTCTGTGAGAGCACAGAGCTTGGTCTGCCCAGAGCCCACTGGGTCTTGGGGGTTGCCCAGCTCCACAGATTGGCTTATCTGCCCCTCAGCTTAGCTGGACACTGTATCCAATTCCACTGATAGGCATTTTATTTTTTAACTTTTTTTATTTTTAAAGATTTTATTTATTTATTTGACAGACAGAGATCACAAGCAGGCAGAGAGGCAGGCAGAGAGAGAGGAAGAGAAGCAGGCTTCCTGCTCAGCAGAGAGCCTGATGCGGGGCTTGATCCCAGGACCCTGGGATCATGACCTGAGCCGAAGGCAGAGGCTTAACCCACTGAGCCACCCAGGCACCCCGATAGGCATTTAAAAATTGAGGAACAGGGGTTCTTCGGTGGCTCAGTCAGTTAAGCCTCTGACTTTGGCTCAGGTCATGATCCCGGGGTTCTGCGATTGAGTCCCACATCAGGTTCCTTGCTCCTCTCTTCCACTCCCCCTCCTGCTCTCTCTCTTTCTTTCTGTCAAATACATAAATAAAATCTTTTAAAAAATTGAGGTACAGTTCAGCGAAATGCACTGATCTTCAGTGTAGGGTTCAATGATTTTTGACAAATACTTATGTATCTGATACATACACCACGATCTAGATAAAGAACATTGTCATCACCGCCAGAAAATTCTATTCTTTCTCTTTCCACTTTATCTGCTCTCCCTTCCCAAGAAACCACTATGCAGAGTTCTCTTCCGGAATATTAAGGTGTGTGTGTGTGTGTGTATGTGTTTTCTTTCTGGTTTTCAACTTCATATTAACATATCTTAAATTATGTACTCTTTTGAATCTGGCTTCTTTGGCTAAAAAACACTTTTTGGAGGTTCTTCCTTGGTTTTGTGCTTATCAGTAAACCATTCCTTTTTAAATTGTTGAGCAGTTATTGTATCAGCTAGCTATCGCCACAGTTTTGCTGGCTAACAAATCATCCCCAACTGTCAATAACATACAATTATGACTATTTATTTCCTACTTGTGTGTTTGTAGGTTGGCCGGTGTGGCTCTGCTCCATGCTGGGGTAGGACAGGATCCTCATGTCTTTCATTCTCGTCTGAGGATTGGCAGGGACACGCTCGTCACTGGGTGATGGCAGGGAACTGGGAGAGGGCACCCTTGACCACACAAACACATTTCAGATTTTTGCTTGTATTGTATCTGCTCTATTGGCTGGGTCAAGGGGTGAGAAAGTACATCCCACCCCACAGTGAGGGTGTGGCAAGGATGTGGGTCTAGGGAGGATTGAAGAGTCAGGACCAGTAATTCAGACTCCTACTTCTGCTTTCCATTGTTATAAATTAAAAAGAGGATTCTTTTTCCCTCTTTTTAAAAAAATGAGGTATAATTGACATATCACATTATATCAATTCCAAGTCTACAACATAATCATTTGATATTTGCATACACTGCAAAATAATCAACATGGTGAGTCTGTTAACACCGTTCACCACACATTGTTACAGTTTTCCTCTTATGATGAGAACTTTTAAGAAAAGAAAAAAAAAGAAAATTTACTCTCTTAGCAACTTTCAAATACATGATACGGTATTATTAACTAGAGTCACATGACGCTGCACCTTACATCCCAGAACTTACTCATTTTATTTTATTTATTTTTTAAAAGATTTTATTTATTTATTTGAGAGAGAATGAGAGAGAGCACGAGAGGGGAGAGGGTCAGAGGGTCAGAGGGAGCAGCAGACTCCCCGATGAGCAGAGAGCCCAACGCTCTCTCCTGGGACTCCAGGATCATAACCTGAGCCAAACGCAGTCACTTAACCAACTGAGCCACCCAGATATCCCAGAACTTACTTATTTTATAACTACAAGTTTGTATCTTTGGACCGCCTTCAACCATTTGGCTAACTGCCCCCGCCCCACCTTCCCTGCCTCTGACAACCACCAGTCTGTTCTCTGTATCTACAGACTCAATTTTAATTTTTTTTCATTTGTAGATTCCACATATAAGTGAGATCATATGGCATTTATCTTTCTCTGCCGGACTTATTTCATTTAGTGTATGCCCTCAAGGTCCTCCCATGTTGTCCCAAATGACAGGGTTTCATTCTTTCTTTATGGCTGAGTAATATTTCAGTGTGTCTCTCTATAACCACTTTTTCTTTAGCCATTCATTCACTGGTTGTTTCCATATCTTGTTTGTTGTAGATCATGTGCAATGAACACAGGAGGGTACCTATGTCTTTGCAAATCAGTGTTTTTCTTTTCTTCAGATAAGTCCCCCAAAATGTAATTGCTGGATCATATGGTATTTCTATTTCTAAATTTTTGAGGAGTCTCCAAACTGTTTTGCACAGTGGCAGTGCCAATTTACATTCCCCCCAACAGTGCACGAGGGTTCTCTTTTTTCTACCTTCTCACCAACACTTGTTATTTCTTGTCTCAAAGAAATTTCTTTTTTTTTTTTTTAAAGATTTTATTTATTAATTTGACAGAGAGAAATCACAAGTAGATGGAGAGGCAGCCAGAGAGAGAGAGAGGGAAGCAGGCTCTCCGCTGAGCAGAGAGCCCGATGCGGGACTCGATCCCAGGACTCTGAGATCATGACCTGAGCCGAAGGCAGCGGCTTAACCCACTGAGCCACCCAGGCGCCCTCTTTTTTTTTTTTTTTTTAAGATTTTATTTATTTATTTATTTAACAGAGAGAGATCACAAGAGGCAGGAAGAGAGAGAGAGAGTAAGGGAAGCAGGCTCCCCGCTGAGCAGAGAGCCTGACTCGGGACTTGATCCCAGGACCCCGAGACCACGACCTGAGCCAAAGGCAGCGAGCGGCTCAACCCACTGAGCCACCCAGGCGCCCCTCAAAGAAATTTCTTTTTCCTTTTCTTTTTTTTTTTAAAGATTTATTTATTTATTTGACAGACAGAGATCACAAGTAGGCAGAGAGGCAGACAGAGAGAGAGGAGGAAGCAGGCTCCCCACTGAGCAGAGAGCCGGATGCGGGGCTCGATCCCAGGACCCTGGGATCATGACCTGAGCCGAAAGCAGAGGCTTTAACCCACTGAGCCACCCAGGCGCCCCTCAAAGAAATTTCTTGATTGGATTCGAATGGATGAAAGAGATTGCTGTTTAACTCAATATGTTGACATACGAGGAATTCTTATTTTTCATGTTGCATCAACTCAATAGTCTTTTTAAGAGACCCTGTCAAGGTTCAGCTTTTTCTTCTTGGTTCCTAATCATTTGTGTTCTCTCACACAGGGGGCTCTCTGTGTGCATGACCTGATGTCCTGCGGCTTGGAAGGTGCTCAAGATGATATGTGATAATTGAAAGGGATCTCCAAGATGAGCTCCCACCTTACCCTTGCCCTCGAGTAAATTCAAAGGCAAACATTTATACCTTCATTAACTTAGAAGAGCGAAACTGGCTTTCTTTACTAGTCCAATTATTTAGTGAAGAAGTGCGGTTTAGTAAAAATCTCAAATTAAGTTATTTTCTGAAGTAGGGCACTTCTAATGGGGTGATTTGCAAAAAAATCTGTTCTTGCAGTGGGACAGTAGGGTGTGGACCTTGAGCACGGTTTTGCTTCTTTTCTCCCCTGCTGCTCCCATTATCCCTACTACATTGAGCATGTTTAAGATTTTAATTCCAGACTAAAATGAAACTTAAAAAAAAAACTTATGCATCAACTCTATTTTCCTCCCTGTTATTTCTTGGATCCTCTATCTTCCACTTTCTTGGATCCTCTATCTTCCACTATTCTTAAGGGCAGGTGACAGGTTGTATGAACCTACCCACGCTCAAAAACATCTTTATTTTGATCTTCACTTGAATGCTAGTTTGGCTGGGTATTAGATCCTAGGTTAAACATGTTTTTTGTTTATTTGTTTTCTGTTTTGTTTTGTTTTTGCCTTTCAGAGTGTTAAAGGACTTGCTCTACTATCTTCCAGTGCTCAGGGTTGGCTGATGATAGAGATGTCCAATGTCAAGCTGAGTTTCATTCTCTTGTGATAATCTATTTCCTGTCTTGGGAAGGTACTAGGATTTTCCTCTCATCTATGGTAATCCAGACTCTTTCTTTTTAAGATTTTACATATTCATTTGAGAGAAAGAGAGCATGAGCAGAAGGGAGAAACAGAGGGAGAAGCAGAATCCCCAGTGAGCAGGGAGCCTGACATGGGGCTTGATCCTGAGACCCTGAGATCATGACCTGAGCTGAAGGCAGAGACTTAAACAACTGAGCCATCCAGGCATCCCTGGTGTCCCAAACCCTTACCACGATGTGTCTAGATTTCTGAAAATTTATTTCACTTTTCATTCACTGCACTTGGTATTCAGTGAGCCCTATTGGTCTGAAGGCTGGTGTCTTTCTTCAACTCTGAATCCCCAATCACCATCCCATTCTTTCTTTGGGTACTTCTTCACTCTCATTTTATCTGTTTTCCCCCTTTGGAACTTCTGTCATACAGATATTGGAATTTCTGGGCCTATCCTCCACGTCTCATGACTTTCAACTCACAATTTTTTATTTCTTTGTTGTTTCATACTAAGGCCGAGGGGAATTATTATTATTTTTTTAAGATTTTATTTATTTATTTGACAGACAGAGATCACAAGTAGGTGGAGAGGCAGGCAGAGAGAGAGGAGGAAGCTGGCTCCCCGCGAGCAGAGAGGACCCAGGACGATCAGGACCTGAGCCAAAGGCAGAGGCTTTAACCCACTGAGCCACCCAGGCACCCCAGGCCGAGGGGAATTCTTTACTTGATTTTCCATGTTATGAATTTCTCCTTAACTGTGTTGGTGTTGACATTCACCCCAACTATTGAGTGTTGGAAGTTAGTCTTTGGTTTTGATTAATTACAATTAATTTTTTATGGATGAAATGTAGTCTTCTATTTCCCTGGAGACAGAAATTATAGTTATTAGAATACCTTTATTTTCTCTATTTATTTCCTTTGGTTGTAATTCTTCTAGGTTATGTTTGATGTTACTCTACCGTGGTGTTGGTTTTCTCAAATGTCGGGTGATTCTTGGCCATCTGCCATCCTTGTATCAAGAAATCCCTGCTGGCTTGCTTATTCTATTGATCATACCTGCTTCTGATGACTATTGGGGTAAGGTGGTGTCTACTCTTCTGAGAGTGTAGAGGTGACCTGTTCTTTGTGGACGATCAGTCGTCACTGGGGTAGTCTCTGCTTTGCCTCTCTGGACAAAGTATTCACACCTTCAGATTTAGCTTGGGGCAAACACTATGTTTCAATGATGGTGCTCTGATTTTCCCATGCCATTACGAATTTTTTTCCTCTCCTTTTCCTTCTCTTTTCTGCCTTTTCTAATTAAGCAAGAATTTTCTGTTATTTAATGGGATTTTGGTTAGGAGGGAGGTCAAATGGGGGTGCTCAGTCCTCCATCTGGCTCTGATCTGCATTTTTAGCAAAACAACTAAGTTTGGAAGTTTGAAACTAACGACATTAGGGCTGAGAGATTTCTTAATGTAAATATATTTCAGCAGAGTTAATGAAAACTTGGAGTGCTTACAAAGTTGGATATATTACATGTGTGACAAATTATATATAAACCAGATTTCATTTCCTGTTTTTTTTTTTTTTCAATCAGCAAAGAAAAAATGGCAAGAAAACCAAGTCTTCTGTATTTTAGCTACACATTTTAAGGGATAATGCATATTTAAACATTTTCAGCATTTGCTGTTAAAATGAATAAAACTTTACAATAAAATCCCCCCAAAGCATAAAGTTCCAGCCAGCAATGAGCCCCTCGTTCAGATATGGTCCAGGCTTTGCCTCACAGCGCCCGTCGGCCTGGAGCTGCTGCCGTTAGCAACCACGCTACCATTCTTCTCACTTGCCTCTCATCACTATGGTGATTCTTGTTAAATAAAGTGAACAGTCCTGATCATGTGCCCTGACGCCTTGTCATTTTTTTTTTTCCTCTGTGGCTGTCAGTTTCCACAAAACAGCAGCCATCTAGTCAAGAGCTCTTTCCTGAATGCCTACTATGCACTCATTCCTGGAGGCACAAAGATGAAAAGGACAAAATGCTTTCCCTCAAGGACGCTCACTCCAGGGAAGAAAAGGCAAATGATGTAGATTCCGTGGGTCACAGTGGACCCCAGCTTTACGTATTGTGGTAGTTATTGGACTTAAAGATGTTTCATGTTTATGAAGGAATAATCCTTTTCCAACCACTTTTAATTTTTGAATGGGAGGTAAGTTACAGGGTTCAAGAATCAAGAGATAATGAGGAGTTATTCTCATCTGCTGTTTTAACTCGGCTCACACCCTCTGGGTATTAGATTCTTGTTTCTACTTCTAATGTTTCCTTATGCAATCGTATATGAATATGTATTTTAATTTTCCTGTCCTAAAAAGGGTGCCATGCTATGTATGTGCCAATATATCCTGGAGATCTTTTCTTTTTCTTTCTTTCTTCTTTTTAAATGATTTTATTTATTTATTTGACAGAGAGAGACACAGAGAGAGAGGGAACACAAGCTGGGGGAGTGGTAGAGGGAGAAGCAGACTTCCCATTGAGCAGGGCGCCTGATGTGGGGCTTGAACCCAGGACCCTGGACTCATGACCTGAGCGGAAGCCAGGCGCTCAACGACTAAGCTGCCCAGGCGCCCCCTGGGAGATCTTTTCATGTGGGCCCACAGAGACATCCTTTGCTGCCTCTCATTGCTCCTTCGAGTCCCCTAGGTGGATGTCATAGGACATTAACCAGCTCCTTATTGAGGTCCTCTTGGGATGTCTCCAATCTTTTGCCATTACAACGTGTGCCCCAATGAATAATCTTGTACATCTTCCATTTGTATGCAGGCTGGGGTGTTTGCAGAATCGATTTCCAGAAGGAAGATTGCTGCCTCAGAGCATAGTGGCATCTATAATTTTGGCAGATTTTTTCAGCTGTCCCCTTGCAGCGGTTAAACCACCTTATCCTTTCCAGCCATGTCTGAGAGCACCTCTTTCTAATCCTCCCTTGTCTTTGGGTCCCAAGGAACCCTACTTGCACCTTCTCCTCGTGGTGTTACCTCTGCTTCCAGGTCTTATCCAGATTCGCATTAGCACAAGGAAAGCTGCCCCTAAGTAGACAGTGTGTTTTTCTTGCTTCCTGGAGCACCTGGTGAGGAATGGGTGAAGGGAACCCAGACTGTTTAAGGGATGCTGTTGGAGCACCGGGTGGCTGGGGGCCAGGTCCAAGCTGCTGAGCAGTGGGAGGGAAGATAGGGAACAGATTGTGGAGAACTTGGGTGGCTATACACCAAGAGGTTTGGATTTTTCCCGCAGGCCATGGACAGCCGCTGGAGGTTTCCCAGTGGAGGGAGGAGACGGGGCAAGCCATGTCCAGGCAGATGTTAATTTTAGGGGCCTGTGCTGGATGGGGAGGAGACTAGAGGCTAGACTTTTTGATTCTGAGCACAGACCTGCTGTGGTTTGCTGTGGGAATAAATGTGTAATACTGCCGTTTGGCTGTTGTCTGTTGCATCACACGGACGGACAACGAGCCATGGAAGGGTCATGTCCCGATTATGTGCTCTGCCTGGAAGCCGTGAGGGGCCACTTTCCCACTTGGCTTCTCAAGAGCTGTCCTCATCATCACTGTTCAACACACCGTAATTGAAACACTGAGTAACTTCAAGCTCCCCGAGTGGCTGGAGTCTTTGAATCAAGGTTTCTTCTCCCCCAATCTTGTGATATTATCTCCCGCCTTCGAGGGAGAGGCCGGCCACCCCTGGTCCCCGAGTGCCGTGAAGAGCAGGTATCAGACCCGAGACAGGAAGACCAGCCTCCTGAGGTTTTGCTTAGCTGTTTTCTACCCACAGAGTGGCCTTGCCAAGCCCCATGGCCTGCCTCCTCAAGGGTGCCGGGAGCCGCGATGCTGTGTGCGGTTTCCATGGCAGTTGGCCGCAGGGACAGGCAGCCAGGTGGCTCGCTGGCTCAGCTCGGTGCTGGCTCACCTGCTTTGCTGTTGGCAGCTGCCCCCTTTGCTCCTCTTGGCTTCTGGAGCTTTCGAATGTCTTTTGTTACCCCCCTTTATGAGTCTCTGTGTGAGAAGACCTTCAAGTTCTGAGCCTATAAAAAGTGTGACTTTGTCTCCAAGTGGATTGAAGAGCAGGAATTCAGAATGCCAGGGTGGAAAAGTACTGGGGACAGCACGTCTCTCTCAGTCTCTCTCTCTCTGAAGCGAACCTAGAACTCGGGGATGAGGCTGAGCTTTGGGCAAAGGGTGGCGGGAGGACCCCTCCATGGTGGAAAGAGAGGCTCGCTCCCCAAAGGACCCTGGGATCGTCCTTACTGATGCAATGGGCACCAGGCTCTTAGAATTCAGGGTCTGCCTGTCTTTGCTTGTCTGATCTCTTTATTTAATTAAGTGCAGGTGACTGTGCCTTGCTGTAGCCCAGAGATGCTGATTTAGTCATTGTCCCTGGTTTTCTAGTGAGGACACGTTATCACAGGATCCCAGGGATTGAGGGCCAGGGGAGGGAAAGGACAGATCTCCAGTGGAGAAGGAAGTCTAACTGGGGAACAAGTTCATCTGTGTTTTTTCTCAGCTGGTGCTGCCTGCTTCAGCAGGCTGGGGCTGGTGTTCCTGTGAGGTTGGGACTGGCCAGCTCCTCAGACAAGGGACCCCATCGGACACCAGGCTCCGGGCTCTGTCCTCTGGGGGATTGTGGAGGACCAGAGATCTCTCTATCGAGTCAATGTTTAGAGGAAACCCCCGGCAGGGACGGAGGCAAAGGCTCAAGGTCAGGGACAAGGACTCCGTCTTGGGAAGGGAAGCTGCTCTAAGCAAATTCTGTCTGCTACGGAGACAGAATTTGTGTCTTCAGACAGACACCATCACGAAGGCATCAGGGATGGGGGCTGTTGGAACCTGGAGCTTGAGGTCACATGTTCTTCTTGGACATCGTGAAGAACCACCAAACAGATTGGAGTATCCCGGACCACTGGGAAACAAACAGAGAGAGACTCCACTCAAACCTGCATGGGAGTCAAAGAAGATTGATTTCCTTTTCTTAAGGGGCGAAATGGTCTTTGTCCTAATCATCTGCAGTTAAGTCATGAACGGAGACAAGGAAATTCCCTTTGGTAAACCCCCAAACTAATTAAACGCGTTGCTTTGGTTTGCATTCTGACTAGGAAAAAGACAAGGGAAGAAGGGAAGCGTGGGTAAATCATTCGTCCTATTAGTTCTTGAGCCAGTGTTTCTGAGCACTTAATTGCATTTTTTCGGCCTGGGAGGAGGCTCTGAGGGAAGCTCAGTTTGCTGGTGATTCGAGAAAGCAAGCAGCCAGCCAGGGGCAAGCTGAGGCCCGAGGACCTGGCCTTGTACCGGTGACGTAGCTGGGCAACTGGCAAGGAGGGAAAATTGAAGCCAAGGTTCGGAGGTGAGAAGAGAGGGAAGCCCATTCCAGGCCCAGAACTAGGGATGAAACTGCTGGAGTGAGAGGAGTGAGGAGAGACGGGCAGAGCCCACCAGCCTGGGAGGAGGGGGTGGACGCCATGCTGCCTATGCGGGAGGCCTTTAAACAGGGGAAGGGGGCTTCTCAGAGACCCTGAGGCTGGCGGGTGGGATGGGGAAGACAAAGCTGTCACAGGGACAGGGAGCCCCGTGAGATAGTTGAGCTGAAGCCAGAAGGAGAAGAGGTAGGGACACAGGCTGAAGGGCTGGGTGCAGATTCGAGAGATACCCCTCCCCTCAAGGATGGGTCAGCTGACTGGGAGCAGGAGGGAGTAGACCCGTAAGTTTCTGGTATGGGCAGATGCAAGGCAGACCATGCGGTGCCCCAGGATGAGGACCTGGTGGGAGAGCCCTGGGGGGTGGGCACGATGATGCAGGCACCTTGAGTTTATGAATGGTGTTAGGTAGAATATCAGTCAGGGCCTCCTGGGGAAACAGAATCAGCCTATACATGAAAACAGAGAGAGAGAGAGAGAGGAGATTGATCTATTTATTGCAAGGCTTACATGATTCTAGGCTGCCCAGGCTGGTCTGAAATCTGCAGGAGAAGCCGTAGGGATGGGCAGGCTAGAAGCATCAGGGAGAAGCTGACCCTGGAGACCATGGGCCGGATTTCTCCTGACTCAGGGAAAGTTGTGCTTTTAAGGCCCGTCCAGATTATTGAGGATAATTTCCCTTCCTTAACATTGACTTGTTGTAGGAATGAATCACGTCTGCAGAATACCCTCAAAGCAACATCTAGACTGGTGGGGGGTTGAATAAACGGATACCACAACTTAGCCAAGTTGACGCATAAAGCTACCCATCCCTAGGGACGCCGGGGTGGCTCCGTCTGTGGGGCGTCTGACTTCGGTTCGGGTCCTAACCCCAGGGTCCTGGGATCGAGCCCCTCATCGGGCTCCCTGCTCAGCAGGAGGTCTGCTTCTCCCTCTCCCTCTGCCCCTCCCCCTGTTTGTGCTCACTCTTTCTCAAATAGATAATAAAATCTTTAAAAAAAACAAAACCAAAAACAAATGGGGTGCCTCAGTGGGTTAAGCCTCTGCCTTCGGCTCAGATCATGATCTCAGGGTCCTGGGATCGAGTCCCGCATCGGGCTCTCTCCTCAGTGGGGAGCCTGCTTCCTCCTCTCTCTCTCTGCCTGCCTCTCTGCCTACTTGTGATACCTCTCTATCAAATAAATAAATAAAATCTTAAAAAAAAAATAACGAACAAAAAACTGACCATCATAGTGGGAAAGTCCCAGAATTGTGAAATATTCAAGTAGTCATGGATGAATTAAGTAGAAAATGTGTTCTTCCCATCCCAAATTCAACCATGGGTAAAAGTCTCCATCCGAAGAAGGGAGGAGGTCTTGGGCGGGGAATAGGCAGTGGGGGTGCCTAGTGTTTGTGTGGGATGGGAAGCCATGGGTCTCAGGAGTACCTAAGGACAGTGTGAAAGTCGTGGGCACAGAAAGAGAAGGGCAGCTTGTGGGGACGCCACATACAGGGGATAGGACAGACAGGGAATAAGGAGTGAGAAGACAGGTTTTGCCTTTCGGAATCCCTGAGAGCCTGTGCAGGGGCGAGTCCAGGCAAAGCGCCCAGGAAGACAGAAGTGGTCAGCAGCAGAGGGACCGATGACAGGCTTGGTTTGGCTGCTAAAGCAGGAGGAATTGCCTCACCCCTGCTCCCCTTTCCAGTGAGGGCTCTGCCAACAGGAGTCTCAGGGGATATTGAGGAAGGAGAGGTCAAAGCTTCGGCTCTGGAGGCCAGGGGTCCCTGGCACTTTGCTCAGCATATGCCTTAGTGGGTTTTTGGCTGAGTAGGGTTGTCCTGGAGTCTCAGGACTGGGGGTTGCGTATGGGAAATTGAGGCAAAGAGGCTGGTGCTATGGGAAAAGAACCAAGTAGACCAAGCGCACGGCAAGAGATGTGAGGAGGAAAGATGAGCAGTGAGCTCTTCCCAGACAGCCTTTTCAGACTCTGTCTGGGCGTCGATTTGATGCTGCATCCTGTGGTATACGAAGGTGGGCTCCCTGCTACTCCTCCATCCCTCCCACCACCCATGACATACCAGACCTCGAGGGGCAATGACACAGACTCTATGGTAACTGCACACGTGTGTGTGCGTGTTGAGGTCTGTTGTGATTTTCTGGGACCCTTGGGGGTCACCTGGTCCTTTCCCTGCAACAAGGTTCAGAGCTTCCCTTTAAACAGGAACAACATTCTCCCCGACAAGTAACTTGTCTCCTGGACCCGGAATTGCCCGTTTCTGGCTTGTCTTCTGAGGCCAGAGGAACAAGTCTCAAGAAAGCTCTCTTGGGAGCTCTTTATGGAAACAGCCCTCCTGTCTGCCGTCCTCTTTTTTCCGGGGCTCTTCTTTCTTGGTCTCTTTGGCTGCTCTGATGACAGGTTTTAGCCTCCCACTGTTCTGGGCACACTTACCCGAAAGTCCTTATGTGCTATAATAAAGAATTTGTCTGCTTTTGTTCTTGGGTTCCTGGGATGAAGCTTCTAAGTGCTGGGAATTTTCTGAGTGGCAGGAGAGCTGTTGTTCATGGTGGCCCTTGGGCCATACCTGAGTTTATGCTAACGGGATGACTCAGGAAGACCAACCATGTGATTAGAGGCTTAGGGCTTTGAGCCGGGGGATGTCAGCCCAGACGCACCACCTCGGGATAGAAGAGGGGGTGGAGATTAAGTTTAATCACATGGCCAATGGTCCAAGCAACCATGTCTATGTCATGAAACCTGGATAAAAACTCAGGTGATTCTTGGTTGGTGAATGCCTTTATGTGCCCGGAAGGTGTTTTGTCCTGATGCTTGGGGAGAAGACATGGAAGCTCTTTCCATGTCTGGGAAAGGGTCTTTCCCAGACTTTGCCTTATGTGTCTCTTCATTTGCCTGGGTTTTTTTATAACTTTTTTTTTTTAAGATTATATTTATTTTTTTGAGAGAGAGAGAGAGAGCATAAGCTGGGAGAGCGGCAGGCAGAGGGAGAAGCAGACTCTCCGCTGAGCTAGAACCCCTCTCCTCCACCCCGCCGAGGTGGGGCTCATTCCGGGACCCTAAGATCATGACCTGAGCCAAAGGCAGACGCCTAACTGACTGAGCCACTCAAGCGCCCCCTGATTCGTATCCTTTATAATAAAACTATAAGTCTCGCGGGGCTCATTCCGGGACCCTAAGATCATGACCTGAGCCAAAGGCAGACGCCTAACTGACTGAGCCACTCAAGCGCCCCCTGATTCGTATCCTTTATAATAAAACTATAAGTCTCG
>NC_081568.1:147214850-147223525 GCF_022355385.1 Mustela nigripes | reverse complement strand
TACTTTCCTGAGTTCCATGAGGCACTCAAGTGAATTACTGAAACTAAGGGGATTGTGGGAACTCCCCAATTTGTGACCATATGGCCAGAAGTGCAGGTGGCCTGGGGACCCCTGAACTTGCAGCTTGTGTCTGAAGCCAGAGAAAGCTTGTTGGGGTCTGTGCTTTTACTTGTGGGGTCTGATGGTAGTTCTGGACGGTTAGCATTTGAACTGGATTGCAATATTTTGCATCCTGGTTCAAAAATCCCAGAAAATAAGGTGGTGCTGAGCATGCAAGGGGCAGCATCCTCTGTACTAGGTGAGAAAGCCACGTGAGTGCAGCCTAGGACACCCCACCCCCCCGCCAGCCAAGTGCCTTACACTGGGAGAGCTTCTTGTACCCTCATTGCCTGAGCTATGGTCAAGACTGAGTTACTTGTTAACAGCAGCCCAGAGCTGTCACAGTGGGGCAGCAGGACCAGAAAGGGGAGTGGGGTGGAGTCTAACCAGCAGGTCCTGGAAGGTGAGGGCCCCTCCTCACCTTCAGTGTTGAGGAAACACTGCTGTGAATAGGACTGAAAATCAGTGGGAGGAGGGGAGAGAAGGGCCTGGAGGGGGCTCAGAAGTGGTCCATCTAGAAGGAACCCCTTTGGGAAGAGAATGCATCCCTGGAAGGTAGGTCCAGCAACCTGAGGGGGCACCAGGGGGCCAGGATGCTGAAGGGGTTCAGGGCTTGGGAAAGGACCCTCTTTTTGTCTTACTTTGCTCGTTTATTCTAGTGTCTTAAGGTAGAATGTTAGGTTATTGATTTGAGATCTTTCCTCTTTCTGAATATAGGCATTTGCAGCCATAGATCTCCCTCTAAATACCGTTTTAACTGCTCTCCCATAAGGGTTGGTACATCGTGTCTTCATTTTCAGTCATCTCAGAGTATTTCCTGATTTCCCTTTTGATTCCTTTTTGGACCTGTTGGTCATCTAGGAGTATGTTTAATTTTCATGCATTCGTGAGCTTGGGAGGAGCCCTTCCAGACTGGTGGCTGAGCTCAGTAGGGCCATAGTGGAGGAAACCACCCTTCATAGCCGCAGAAGAGGGAGGCCTGGAGGCATGTCTCGCAACACCACCAATGCCCGGGATTCCCCTGCTAATAGCTGGTTTGAGATCATAGAATACATTTAAAGTATAAGTAACATAATAGGTATAATTGCACATTCATATAGAACACCGGAGGAAAAATCCTGAAAAGAAATAACAGAATTTTTCTGCAGATGAAGAAAATGCATCAGAATTTTTTTTTGTGGGGGGTAATTGCACCCTAATCTTCCAACGTAGTAATAATAATGATAATAATAATACCTTAGGTAGTTGAAGGTCTGACGATGACCACAAAGCAGAAATAATTTAGGACCTTGGGATAGAAATAGCCAGACAAGAGGAAGAGATGGATGGATAGTGGGTGGACATTAGGGACTAGGAGAGGTTAGGAAATAGAAGAAAACAAAACAAAACAAAACAAAACAATTTCAGCAATGAACAGGGGCCCCTGACTGGCTCAGTCAGATAAGCATCTGATGCTTGATTTCAGCTCAGGTAATGCTCTCAGGGTCCTGAGATTGAGCCCATGTTGAACTCTGTGCTCAGCGGGGAGTCTGCGGGAGATTCTCTCCCTCTCCCTCTGCCCCTCCCCCTGCACATATGTGTGTTCTCTCTCTCAAATAAATAAATCTTTAAAAAAATGAATACTAAACTAAAGGAAGCCCAAAAGAGAATGGAGCAGGAAGCACAATAAGACATATAGAGGTTAGAAATGCAAAAAAAACATGACACAGAAATAAAGGGATGAAATGAATTAAAGATACCAGGATGAACTGTGAAAGACTTTGAAATGTACCCAAAAGATTATTGAGTGTCTTTGATGGAAAACTCGGGAATGTAGGGGGCACCTGGGTGGCTCAGTGGGTTAAAGCCTCTGCCTTCAGCTCAGGTCATGATCCCAGGGTTCTGGGATCGAGCCCCGCATCGGGCTCTCTGCTCAGCAGGGAGCCTGCTTCCTCCTCTCTCCTCTCTCTCTGCCTCTGCCTGTCTCTCTGCCTACTCGTGATCTCTGTCTGTCAAATAAATAAATAAAATCTTTAAAAAAAAAAAAAAACTCGGGAATGTAATGAAAAACTAAGCACCACCTTCTGGATTGTTTTTTCCTGGTCCTGCTCCTTTCACTGTCTTTGTGTTATTTTATAATCTTGTAAACTGCAGGAAACCTATAGAAATGCAAGTGATAAATTTTCTATGAAAATTAATTCTTTCTGATGGAAGGAGCCATTGCCCTCTCCCCCATTGTGGTGGGCAAAATCAAGTGTCCTCCCAAGATATCTGAGTCCTAATTTCTGTAATCTATGAATACATTACTTCACATGGCAAAAGAGATTGTGCAGCTGTGATTAAATCAAGGGTATTGAGAGGAGGAGATTATCTTGAATTATCCAGGAGGGCCCAATGTAATCATGAGGGTCCCTATGATCAGGAAGGTCAGAATTAGGAAAGGAGCTATGACCACAGAAGTGAGGTTGTAGAAATGTTCAGTCATAGGCAAAAGAATGAGGGCAGCCTCTAGAAATTGAAAAGGGCAGGAGATGGATTCTCCCCTAGCAGTTCCAAGAGGTTTCAACACAGGCCTGCCAACACATTTTAGACTTCTGACTGTTAGAACTCTAAGATAATCTATTTGTTGTCTTAGGCCAGTAAAGTCGTGGTAACTTGTCATAGCAGCAATAGGAAACTGATACATACCCCACTCAAAAAAGTCAATTTCATATCTCTTTGTACATTCATTTTATGTTCAATATAGGTCTCTGTTCTTTGAATTCTCATTTGAATTGAAATGAATAATGTCTTATTCATTTCATCATTAATCAGTGAGTTAAATAAAATATTTTAAATGTTTATTTTATATTTTTATTAATTAATTTCACTCTTAAAAATTGTTTTTGACAGTGTTGCCATTCAATGGGGGAGGGGACATCTTTGCAATGGTACTATGAAATGGTGCTCAGAAAACTTAATGTTCACATGCAAAAGAATGAAGGTGGACTCTTATCTAGCACCATATGCAAAAATTAAGTCAAAATGGGTAATAGACCTAAATGTAAGAACTAAAATTATAAAACTCTCAGATGAAGCCACAGGGGAAATTTCATGACATTGGATTTAGCAATGATTTTTTTGGATATGACACCAAAGGAACAGAGAACAAAAGAAAAAAAATGGACGAATTGGATTTCCATCAAAATTAAAAACCTGCCTACATCAAAGGATAGTATCAACAAAATGAAAAGGTAGTCCATGGAATGGGAGGAAATATTTGCAAATCCTCTATCTGATAAAGGACTGATGTCCAGAATATATGGAGAACTTCTAAAACCTAATAACAGAAAAATCAAACACAACTCAATTCAGAATTAAGCAAAGGGTTTGAATAGACATTTCTCTAAAGAACATAGGTAAATGACCAGTAAGCACATGAAAAGATGTTTGATATCTGTAATCCTAGGGAAATGCAAATAAAAATCACAATGAGGTACCACTTCACATCCATTAGGATGGCTATGATCAAAAGACCAGAAAACAATGTGTTGGAAGGAATGGAACCCTTGTGCATTGCTGGTGGGAATATAAAATGGTGCAGCCACTGTGGAACTCAGTAAGATGATTCTTCAAAAAATTAAAAATGGAAGTATTATTTGATGCAGCTATTTCCCTTCTGAGTATAAACACAAAGAATCCAAAGCAAGAACTTGAACAGATATAGGTGCACCCATGTTCATAGCAGGATTACTCACAATAGCCAAAAGGTGGGAGGAACCCAAGTGTTCATCAATGGGTGGATGGATCAACAAAACGTGGGTATATTCATACAATGGAATAGTATCAGCTTTAAAAAAGAAGGAAATTCTGATACTTGCTATAACATAGATAAATTGTGAAGCTATGTGTCTGCTTCACTCTGTACACCCAAGCTATATCCTTTTTTAAAATAGATATATTTTTAAAGACTTTATTTTATTTTTTAAAAGATTTTATTTATTTATTTGACAGAGATCACAAGTAGGTGGAGAGGCAGGCAGAGAGAGAGGAGGAAGCAGACTCCCCACAGAGCAGAGAGCCCGATGTGGGGCTCGATCCCAGAACCCTGGGATCATGACCTGAGCCAAAGGCAGAGGCTTTAACCCACCCAGCCACCCAGGCGCTCCAATCAATTATCTTTTAATAGAAATTGATAGGTAGAGAAAACAGGTAAGGGAGACCCAATAGATACATAATTGGACTCTATAAGGAAGAATCCAAAGGAGTGAGTCAGAATAAACTTCTAAAAAATTATTTACAAAAGCCTCCCTGGAAACACAGATTTTACTCTATACATTGAGAAAGCGCAATGCGTTCCAGGGAAAACTGACGTAGAATGTCAATGCTGATACCTATCTTAGAAAATGATTGGACTTTTTCCTACAGAAAAAGACTTTTTAAAGATAAAGACTCTTGCACAGTTAGGCAAAAATGTTACTTGAGGGAAAGGAAATCAGTTGGCATCACACTTTTCCGTCGCTCAAAGTCAACACGAAGTCAGAAGACAGTGGAGTAACAGCCACAAGATTGCCAATAAGAGAAAATGTGAGCCAAGGCTTATCTAGCCAAGTTCAACTGGATGAGGGCTAGAGACAAGTGTTAAACATTCAGTAACCAACCACAGGGTTTCCTTGAGCACTTGCCTAAGAATCTATTCAAGGACGAGTTTCGTGAAGCATGAGATGACAGGAAATTTTGGCTAAAGGTCTGATGGTGAGCACTGGATGGGAATAATTGCAGAGCAAATACTAAGGTCTTCTGTCCTGACATCTTACAAGAAATGAGTGGAAAGGGGAAAGTAGAATTTAAAAAAGCACAGCAGGAATTAAAAAAAAAAAGTAGAAAGCAGAGAAAGTTTGCGGGTTGCCCTGTATGCAATGCAGTTAAAGGTATTTGAACATTTTACTTATTTATTTTTAAATTAAGCTTTTTATCTTGATTCAGGTTTAGTTAACATACATTGTAATATTGGTTTCAGGTGTACAATATAGTGATTCAACATTCTATACATCACCAGTGCTCCTCTCAAGTGCTTTCCTTAATCCCCATCATCTTTTTACCCATCCCCCACTCCCATTGCCCCCGCTAAGCAGGGAGCCTGATGCAGGGCTCCATCCCAGGATGTGGGGATCATGACCTAAGCCAAAGGCAGTCACTTAACTGACCGAGCCATGCAGGCACTCCAAGAGTTAAAGATATTTTTAAAATGAGCAAACTTAAGCACACTTAAGTCAAAGGTAAACAAAGATAAAGAAAGCATTAGGTGCGCTGTGGTAAAGAATAAGAAAATGAATGTCCTAAATTGGGATGTAGAGGACAGGGAGGGAATAGGAAAGAGGGAGCCAGAACCACCCCCTTCCCCCTCTCCCAGCGCTGTTCATAGTAGGGAAATAATGAACATTTGAAAAAGGAGAGGGCAATAATATATAATTATTATATATTAATATATATAATACATATATTATATAATACATATAATACATGTATTATATTATACATAATATAATGTATTATGATACATGTATGATGTATATATGATAATGTATTATGATACATTATATTATGTATAATATACATACATACATATTTTGTATGTATGTATATTATGTATACATACAAAATAGATATGTATACATAAAATACATATCTATTTTATGTATAGATATATCTTTACATAAAGATATATCTATACATATATCTTTATGTAAAGATATATCTATACATAAAATAGCAGCAACTGTTGGGAAACATGGGTAGCCATTTGGAAAATATAAAGTTGGATTCGTATCTCACAATGCTGAAGAAGATAAGTTTCAAATAGATCAAAGACTTGAATTCAGAAAATGAAATCATAAAATTACTAGAAGATCCCATGGCAAACTTCTTTATGACCTTGAAATGGGGACATCCTTTCCATCAGTCAAAGTGAAAAGCCATAAAGTAGGTCTGATAAAGTTTTATAAAGATTTAACCTATGAGGGGTGCCTGGGTGGCTCAGTGGGTTAAGCCACTGCCTTTGGCTCAGGTCATGATCTCAGGGTCCTGGGATAGAGCCCCACATTGGGCTCTTTGCTCAGCGGGGAGCCTGCTTCCTCCTCTCTCTCTGCCTGCCTCTCTGCCTGTTTGTGATTTCTCCCTGTCAAATAAATAAATAAAATCTTTAAAAAAAAAAAAAAGATTTAACCTATGAGCACTGTTTATGGCCTGTTAGTCTGGCTGTGGCTAATGGACCCCATTCCAGTTCTCCAGCATCTCCAGTGACATGTGACTGACTGACTCATGAGTCTCTCCTGGGGGGGGGGTCACAGAGCCAGGGGGAAAGAAAAAGATTTAACATATAATCTTATACATAATTTTAATTTATTTTTTATTGTTTTTTAAGTTTAAGTAATCTCTACACTCAACGTGGGGTTTGAACTCACCACCCCAAGATCAAGGATCACAGGCTCCTCCAACCGAGCCAGCCAGGCGCCCCTTATGCATAATTTTAGTAATCAGTAAAATAAAAATACAAACCCTGCCAAAATTAGAACAATAATAAGATAATTTCATGTATACGTAATAGGTAAGTACATTATATAATAGAACTAAGAAGACACATATTTCATATCAATAAATGTAAATGCGGTAAACTCATCTTTTAAAAGAGATTTTCAGATCAGATCACAAAGTAAAATCTAAGTCTGTGTTGCACACTAGAGACAAATGTAAAACAAAGATTCAGGAAAGTTAAAAATTAAAGAATAAGCAAGGCATAATAGCTAAATGCAAAAAAAAAATAGAGATGTACTCTGAATATAGAAAAGATAGAACTTAGATAAAAATTCTTAAATGAGCCAAAGAAGAATATTTTATGATACTGAAGTTTATAATTCTCAACAAAGATATATCTATACATAAAATAGCAGCAACTGTTGGGAAACATGGGTAGCCATTTGGAAAAATATAAAGTTGGATTCATACCTCTCAATGCTGAAGAAGATAAGACTCAAATAGATCAAAGACTTGAATTCAGAAAATGAAATCATAAAATTACTAGAATATCCCATGGCAAACTCCTTTATGATCTTGAAATGGGGACATCCTTTCCATCAGTCAAAGTGAAAAGCCATAAAGTAGGTCTGATAAATTTCATTATACTAAGAATGAAAACATTCTGCTTCTGGAAAGATAGAGGAGATACACTTTTCCCTATTCCTCCTAAGTACCACTGAAACTCCTGGAAAACAAACAAAAGGTAGAGAGATAAGGGCAGAGCGACAAAAGCCTTCAACAAAGCCAGCTGTCTGTGGCCAAAGGACCAGGAGAGAGACAGCCTGCCAAGACAGAAAACTTTAGACAATAACCACTCTGTGTCACCCAGACTCCACAGGGAAAATGACACCCTCTCATCATCAAAGCCTGTGTGAAGAGCCTAGACTTCCACACTTGCTAATGAGGAACCCCAATCTATGGCTTCATCACTGGGTGGTGTCAGAGAAGGCCAAGAGAGGAGCCTGGACTTGGATCCCAGAGGGGAGAAAACAAAGCAATGCTCCTCCACACCCTGCTGTGTCAGTGGAGACTGGGTGGGATCCCGGACCTCCACCTCCACTCAGCGATAATAGGGCACCCCCTTGCCTCCTTGTTGGGGTGCAGAGGAGACTTGGACAATCAGGAATTTAACCACTGCTCAGCAGGAATGAGACCATCCCCTCAATGTGTCAGTGGCGACCTGTGGGGAGCACTAATAAGGCACCCCTCCTCTTTGGGGCTGGATGGTACCTGCAGAGGCTTATTTAGGAGCCTGAACTCCCAACCCTAACCAGCAGTATCAAGGAGTCCCTTCCTACCAGGAAGACATATGAGGCTTAAATGTGTATGCATCAAATAACAGAACCATAAAATATGCAGAAACTGGGGAAAAAAATTGAAAGAAGAGATAGACAAGTCCACAATTCTAGTGGGAGACTTCAACAGCCCTCCTCAACAATAAATAAGACAAATTAGACAGAAAATCATCAATACCAAGATAAAAAAAAAATCAACAGTACTAAGATCGACTTGACATGTACACGACATTCCACTCAACAGAGCGGAGCACACGTTCTTCTCAAGCACCAACAGATCGTACACGAACGTAGACCTCATCAGGTGCCATAAAACAGACCTCAACAAATGTTAAAGAACTGAAATCATACAGAGTGTGTTCTCCAACTATACTGGGATCAAACTAGAAATCACTAACAGAAATATAACAGGAAATCTCCAAATGCTCAGAAATGAAGCAGTTTTCAACAATCCATGGATGAGAGAAGAGATCTTCCTTCCTCCCTCCTTCCCTTCCTTCCTTCTTTCCTTCCTTCCTCTCTTTCTCTTTCTTTCTTTAAGGAGAGAGTGTGCGAGTGGAGAGCGGCAGAGGGAGAGGGAGAATCTTAAGCAGGCTCCATGCCCAGCACGGAACCCCACATGGGCGCTCGATCTCACATCTCTGAGATCAGGACCTGAGCCAAAATCAAGTCAGGCACAGAACCCCACATGGGCGCTCGATCTCACATCTCTGAGATCAGGACCTGAGCCAAAATCAAGTCAGGCAC
>NC_081568.1:146966116-147214840 GCF_022355385.1 Mustela nigripes | reverse complement strand
TTCACTGACTGATTCACCCAGGCGCCCCAAGAAATCTCAAGGGAAATAAAAAAATACATTGAGAATGAAAATATAACATGAAAATTTATGGAATGCAGTGAAAACCATGCTGAAAAAGCAACTTATAGCACTAAATGTTTAGATTAAAAGAGGGGGAATGTCTTAAATCCATAATCAAGTTCTCACTTAAGACCCTAGAAAAAGAAGAGAAAACTAAATGCAAAGCAAGCAGAGGAAGGAAATAATAAAGATAAGATCTGAAATGAATGAAATTGAAAACAAAATGATAGTAAAAGTCAATGAAACAAAAAGCTAGGAATGTGTGGATAAAATGGACAAAGGATTGGCAAAGCTGACAAAGAAAAAAGAGAGATGACATGGATTCCTAATGTCAGAAATAAGACAGACCAGGCAGAAACATTGGAAAGAACAAAAAGGAAATACTCTGAACTCCTTTCAGGCATATTTGACAACTTAGATGAAATGGACCAATCCCTTGAAAACACAAATTCCACAACTCATCCAATATGAAACAGTTAATGTAAATAGCTCTATTGCTATAAAGGAAATTAAATTCATAATTTAAAAACTTTCCCGAAAGGAATCTCCAGCACCAGAAAATTTCACTGGTGAATGCTACCAAATATTTAAAGAAGAATTAATATCAATTTTACACAGTCTCTTTCAGAAAATAGAAGAGAACACTTCCTCATTCATTTAGTCAAGCCACTATTTCCCTGATAACAAAACCAGACAAAGATAGTGCTAGACAAGTGACAAAAGATTAAAAAAACTGCAGACTAACATGTGTATATATGTAATATATATTATATGTAATGTATCATTATCATAACATACATTTAGATACAATGTAGATATCCCACATGTATATAGATGCAAAATTCTTTTCTCCCTGCTAATTTAAATTCATTTATGTTTCTTAATTTCAGGTTTATTGAGGTATAATTGACTCATAAAATTATAAGATATTTTTTAAATTATTAAAACAAAAAGCAAATAGAATTTGGCAATATATGGAAACAATTAGATACCATGACCATGTGGGGTATGTTCCAGGATGCAAGGTTGGTTTAACATTCAAAAACCAATTAATGGGAGTGCCTGGGTGGCTCAGTGGGTTAAAGTCTCTGACTTTGGCTCAGGTCATGATCTCAGGATCCTGGGATCGAACCCCACAACGGGCAAGGGGGCCTGCTTCTCCCCCTCCCTCTCTCTGCCTGCCTCTCTGCCTACTTGTGATCTCTGTATGTCAAATAAATAAATAAAAATACACCCAAACTCTGGATCCAATGGGAAAAGTAATAAAAGATTAAAAAAATAATGTGGGGTGCCTGGGTGGCTCAGTTGGGTAAGCATCTGCCTTCGGCTCAGGTCATGATACCAGGGTTCTGAGATCAAGCCCCCTCATCAGGCTCCTTGCTCAGCGGGGAGTCTGCTTCTCCCTCTCCTTCTGCCTGCCACTTCCCCTGCTTGTGCACATGCACACTCTCTCTGTGTCAAGTAAATACATAAAATCTTTAAAAAATCAATTAATGCAATGTGCCATATTAGTAAACTAAAGAAGAAAAATCGCATGAGCATATCAGTTGATACAGGAAAAGCATTTGACAAATTTGAACATCTACTCATGATAAAAACTCTCAGGTAACTGGAAATAAGAAGAAAATTTCTTCAACTCGATAAAGATCATCTTCAAAAACTCGATAGCTAACATCATACTCAATGGTAAAAGATGAGATTGCTTTCCCCCTGAGATCATTTCTCAGCATTGCTATTCAACATAATACTAGAAATCCTAGCTAGTGTGACTCAAGAAAATAAAGAAAATGTGTACCATTGGAAAGGAACAAACAAGCTTTGCCTGGGTGGCTCAGTTGGTTGAGCATCGCCTTTGGTTTGGGTCATGATTCCATGGTCCTGGGATCGAGCCCTGACTCAAGCTCTCTGCTCAGCAGAGAACTTGCTTCTCCCTCTCACTGTGCCTACTGTGCTCTCTCTCTCTGTCAAATAAATAAATAAATATTTTTTTTCTTAAAAAAAAAAAAAGACTTTCTATTTGTAGACAACATGGAGGGCTTACATAAAAAATCTCAAGGAATCTACAAAAACCTATAACTAAAAGTGATTTCGGGCGCCTGGCTGGCTCAGTGGGTTAAGCCGCTGCCTTCAGCTCAGGTCATGATCTCAGGGTCCTGGGATCGAGCCCCACTTCGGGCTCTCTGCTCGGCAGGGAGCCTGCTTCCTCCTCTCTCTCTGCCTGCCTCTCTTCCTGCCTCTCTGCCTACTTGTGATCTCTTTCTGTCAAATAAATAAATAAATCTTTAAAAAAAAAATAAAAGTGATTTCAGCAAGGCTACAGGATACAAAATCAATTGTATTTCTATATAGTTGTAGTGAACACATGGGCACTGAAATTAAAATTTAATACCATTTATAATTCCTTAAAAAAGCAATACTTAGATGTAAATCTTACAAAACATGTGCAGGATTTATGTGCTGAAAACTACACAGTGCTAATGAAAGACATTAAAGAAGATCTAAATAAATGGAACTCAACAGAGTAAAGATATTAGTTCTCCCCAAATTGATATATAGGTTTGGCGGAATCACTATCAAAATCTTAGCAGATTTCTAAAAACTTTTATTTATTTGTTTGTTTGTTTGTTTATTTATTTTTAAAAAGATTTTATTTATTTATTTGACAGGCAGAGATCACAAGTAGGCAGAGAGGCAGGCAGAGAGAGAGGAAGGGAAGCAGGCTCCCCGCTGAGCAGAGAGCCCAATTCGGGGCTCGATCCCAGAACCCTGGGATCCTGACCTGAGTCGAAGGCTGAGGCTTTAACCCACTGAGCCACCCAGGTGCCCCTATTTATTTATTTTTAATCTTAATTTAAAACAAGATTTTATTTACTTGAGAGAGAGAGAGAGAGAGAGCAAGCAGGAGTGGAGGACGGGGGAGGGACAGACAGAAAGAAGCAGACTCCCTGCTAAGCAGGGAGCCCGATGAGGGGCTTGATCCTGGGACCTCAAGATCATAACCTGAGCTGAAGGCAGATGCTTAGCCAACTGAGCCACCCAGGCACCCCTCGATTTTATTTTTCTGATGTAATTTTTATACCCATTGTGGAGCTTGAACTCACAACTCCGACATTAAGAATTGTATGCTCTACCGACCGAGCCACTCAGGCACCCCAGATTTTTTTTTTTTTTTATAGACAAGATTATCCTTAAATGTACATGGAAAGGAAGAGGAACTATAAGAGCTGAAACAATTTTGAAAAAGAAGAATAAAGTATTCGGTGCTTGTGTGGAGGTGATCAATGGTGGAGGGATCAATGGAACAGAATCCAGAATCCAGAAATAGCCCCAAACAAGTAGGGCCAACTGATTTCTGATAAAGGTGCAAAAGCAATTAAATGAAGAATGGTTTTTTCAACACATGGTGCTAGAATATGGACATGCCTATGTTAAAAAACGTTCTTTGACCTAAATCTTATACTTTACATACAAATTAACTCAAGATGGCTTGAAGACTTAATTGTTAGATGTAAAATTATTCATTTTTTAGAAGATAACGTGAGAAAATCTCCAGGACATAGTTTTTGGTAAAGATTTCTTGAACATGCACTAAAAGCACAATCTGTTAAAAAAAAAAATACGACAGATAAATTGGACTTCAACCAAGTTGAAAACTTTGCTTTCTGTAAGAATCTGTTAAGAAAACGAAAGGACAGCTATAGACTGGGATAAAATATTTGTAAAAACCATGTATTTGACAGAGGATTTGTATCTAGAACATATACTCTCAAAGTTCAGCGGTGAGCAATTTAGTTAGGAAATGGGCAAAAGAGATGGGGAGACATTTCACTTAAGAGGATACACAGGTGGCAAGTAAGCACAAGATAAGATGTATTTCCACAGGCAATATGGAAATGCAAATAAAGAAGGTGATGAGATATCACTATGGCCTATCAGAGCAGCTAAAATAAAACATAGTGACAAGTCCAGAGACACAGCTGCAAAAATTTTGCTAACTCCAATGTCCAGGAGATTACTATGCATGTTTTCTTTTAGGAGTTTTATGGTTTCAGGTCTTACTATGCATGTTTTCTTTTAGGAGTTTTATGGTTTCAGGTCTCACATTTAGGTCTTTAATCCATTTTGAGTTCATTTTGTGCATGGTATCAGAAGGTGGTCCAATTTATTCTTTTGCATGTGGCTGTCCAGCTTCCGCAACATCATTTGTTGAAGAGACTTTTTCCCATCGCATATTCTTGCCTCTTTTGTCCGAAATTAATTGACTATACAAATAAGGTTTTATTTCTGGGCTTTCTATTCTGTTCCATTGATCTATGTGTCTATTTTTGTGCCAGTGGGTAAAATATATATGTTTTTAAAAAAGGATGCTGTCCTTAGCTTTAGGGCTAACCTTAACTCCTGAATGACCTCATCTTGAGATCTTTATTTTTTATTTGAGAGACAGCGAGAGCAAGCATGAGTTGGTGGGGTATGGAGAGCAGAAGAAGAGAGAGGAGCAGAGTCCCTGCTGAGCCGGGAGCGCAATGTGGGACTCGATTCCAGAGCCCTGGGATCATGACCTGAGCCAAAGGCAGACGCTTAATCGACTGAGCCCCCCAAGTGCCCAAGATCTTTCTTTACAATTGCAAAGTTCCTTTTTCTAAATAAGGTCATAAGCAACGGTTCTGGGGATTAGGAATTGGACCTAGCTTTTTGGAGGCCAATCCCCTGTGGAGATGGAAGACAGATTTGTGGTTGCCAGGGGTCAGTATGGTGGGAAGAGGGCAGTGGGCATGACTACAAAGGAGGAGCTTAGAGGGAGACATCTGTGGTGATGGATAAGTTCTGATTTGCCTTGGTGGTTACATGAATCTCAACGTGCGATAAAATGACACATATCATACCAATGCAATTTTCCTGGTGTTGATGTCATCCTGTAGTTACGTAAGAGGAGATCCTTGGGAGAATCTGGGTGACGGTCACAAGAGGACCTCTCTATATGCTCCTTGCAACTTCCTGTGATTCCATAATGGTTTCAAAATAAAAAGCTAAAAACCACTATACATATACACACACACGTAAACAAAGTCCAAAGGCAAAGGATACAGTGACAAAAATATTTCTAACTAATTTCAGAAAGGGAAAAATTGCCTAAAAGAGATTAGATGGCAGATGGTCTTGAGATGGCCACCACTAATTTTTTCCTTCTTTGTACTCCACACCCCTTCTCCCAACCAGGGGTAGAGTCTCTTTCCCATCCATTGAGTCTGGCCTGGCCTGTGATTCTCTATGACTGATAGAACATAGACATGATGTTCTATGACTTCTGAATCTAGTTTTTAAGGGGACTGGCAGCTTCTTGTGTCCTCCTTCCTGACAGGTAACCATCAAGCATGAAAGCTGACTTCCCCTGGCATGACCATACCATGAAAAAGCCCAAGCCAGCCCCTTGAAGGGGCCACACAGAGAGCACCAAGACACATGGTCATGTGAGTGAAGTCTCCTTCGATTGCCCAGCTCAGCTCAGCTGCCAGTTGAATGCAGCCAGGAGAATAAGCCCAGCTGGTTGCAGTCTCAGGACAACTACCCAGCTGAGACCATTCGACCCCAGAATCCAGAGGAACAATAAATCATTGTTTTTTAAGCCACTAAGCTTTGGAATGGGTTGTTACAGATCAAGGGTTCTGATCCCTAATTCCAACATGAATGGTTTTCCCACACCACCAAGCAAGCAATTCTCTGACAGCAGCTGGGTGTTCTACAGTTCGACCCAACAAGTGACCTTGTTTCCCTGGAGAGAGCATCAGATCCCACAGGTTAGGGACCTCGTCCTGCAAGATTGCTCTCCCCCCACCATGGGCTGGTGACAGATCCAGGTTATCACCTGTGCTTCTGGTCTACTAGCTATTCATTGGAGATTCTGGCGATCCCCTCTGTGGATGTGTTTAATTTGCTAGAATAGCTCACAAAACCCAGAGAAACACTTACCTAAAACACTGGCTTGTTAGGAAAGGATAGAACTCAGGAACAGCCAGGTGGAAGAGACACAGCGGACAAGGTATGGGGAAGGGGCACGGAGAGTCCGTGAGCTCTCCAGGAGTGCCTCTCTTCAAATCTCCATGAGGTCACCAACCCGGAAGTTCTCAGAACCCCATCGTTCTGAGTTTTTAAGGCACGACTGATTAAGTTGTTGGCCACTGGTGAGATTGTTTTCAATCTCCAATCCCTCTTCCCTTCCTGGAGGTCAGGGGGTGGGACTGAAAGGTCCAACATTCTCACCTCTGGCTGCTTCTCTCTGCAGCCAGCCATCCTTAGGTGGGGGTCCAAAAGCCACCTCATTAACATAACAAAAGACACCTTTGTTATGCTCGCTGATCTCTTAAGAAATTCAGGGACATTTGGGGAATTCTGTGTGCCAGAAATGGGACAAAGACCAAATACATATTATAAATCACAACATTGTCCATAGCAATAGATAACTTAAATAGAGCTTTTTCTTGAAAATGAAAAAGACCAAAAGCTCAGTAGAAAAATGGGCAGAGGAAGTAGTTCATAGAGAAAGGAATGCAGATGGTCCTTAAACTTCAAGGGTTGCTCCACCTCACTCCTAAGAGAGAGCCACATTAAATCACCCAGACACCATTTTTCACAAACCGGTTGGCACCAACCCAGCATTTGAAAGGACATAGTTGTTGTGGCGGTGAGGAATTCGCTCTGGTGGTGGAGAATGCAGAATTAAACAGCCCTTATGGAGAGCAGCGTGGCATCGCCTATGAAAAATTCGAATTCATTTATCTTTTGACCCGGCTGTCCTGCCACTGGGACTCTGTTGTACAGATAGATATGCACAGGTATGACACGGTCTGTGGGTGAGGTTGTACACTCTGATATTGTCGTATTGGCAAAAGGACTGGAAAGGAGCCAAGGGCCTGTCAAGAGGGAACCGCTTATGTAAACATGAACCACCACTGTAAAAAGGAAGGAGGATGTGCCGTAGGATATCATAAGTGGAAAAGAAGGTGCAGAATGGTGTGCAAATTATATTTTCTTTCCATAAGGAAATGGTGGAAAACAGGAATAAATATAATATTTCCTGGTATTTGCAGAAAGAAATACAGAAAAAATAAACAGAAAATGCTTATGGATGAGGGGTAGGAGTTAGAATTTTCTGTGTATATTTTGATGCCTATTTTATACCTGTTAATGTCATTTTGACTTTAAAAAAAAATTTTTTTTTTAAGTAGGCTCCACACCCAGTGTGGAGCCCAATGTAGGGCTTGAACTCACAGCCCTGAGATCAAGCTCTGAGCTGAGATCAAGAGTCAGATGCTTAAGTAAGGGGGCAAGGGGAATGGGGAATAACTTTGATGGGGATGGGGTTTCTTTTTTGGGAATGGGGATGGGGTTTCTTTCATTTTTTTTTTTTTAAGATTTTATTTATTTATTTGACAGAGAGGGAGAGAGCAAAGTAGGCAGAGCAGCAGGCAGTGGGAGAGAGAGAATCAGGGTCTCCACTGAGCAGGGAGCCAGATGTGGGACTCAATCCCAGGACCCCAGGATCATGACCTGAGTTGAAGGCAGTCACTTAACGGACTGAGCTACCCAGGTGCCCCAGGGGTGATGGGGTTTCTTTTAAAGATGTTGAACTTGTTTTAAAATTGGATGGTAGTTTGGGACACCTGGGTGGCTCAGTGGGTTAAGCCTCTGCCTTCAGCTCAGGTTGGGATCTCCAGGTCCTGGGATGGAGCCCCGCATCCGGCTCTCTGCTCAGCGGGGAACCTGCTTCTCCCTCTCTCTCTGCCTGCTGCTCTGCCTATTTGTGATCTCTCTCTGTCAAATAAATAAATAAAATCTTAAAAAAAAATTGGATGGTGTGATGGTTGCATGACTGTGTGAATATGCTGAAAACCACTGAACTATGCATGGTAAATGGTGAATTTTATGCACTGTGAATTATATCTCAGTAAAGTTGGAGAAAGGGAAGGTACCCACGAAAGTTCAGGAATGAGAAGACAGCATATGCAAGATACAGCGAAGATGAAAATGATGGCAAGAAAATAATATGGATGAGTTGATGCCCTTCTATTGAAAACGCTCTAAAAACACCTAGAAAATACAATTAAACAGACTGCCTCAAGGAGAAATAGAAAACCTGAATGAATAGTCCGGTAATGTTTAAAGGAACTAAATCATTAGCAAATAATCTTTCATACAGGAAACAATAGACTGAGGTAAGTTTAAAAAAACCTTAAGCTATTCATCTTTTTTTAAAGATTTTATTTCTATTTATTTATTTAAATTTTATTTTTTTTCAGTGTTCCAAAAATCACTGTTTATGCACCACACCCAGTGCTCCATGCAATACGTGCTCTTCTTAATACCCACCACCAGGCTCACCCAACACCTCACCCCCATCAAGATTTTGTTTTTTAAGTAATCTCTACACCCAGTGTGGGGCTTGAACTCACAACCCTGAGATCAAGGGTTTTGTGCTCCACAGACTGAGCTAGTCAGGTGCCCCTAGATCATCATAGTCTTAAACTGTTCTGCTCATAAAAGAGGAATTACTCTTCAGCACATCTTATAATACTTAAAATAACCAAGATACTAAAACTAGAAACGAAAATGAGGAGAAATATCGATTATGGGCCAATCTGCTTCTGAAGACGGACACAAAACCTTGTAAGTCGAGGATAAGCACCGTGAATCCAAGCGATATGGATAAGAATATCAACAGTTCAGGTCAGAGACTCAATGTGGATTTGACATTGGAAAGTCCACTAGTGGACCCAAAGCATCAACGGGCAGAGGGAGAAAACTACAGATGATATTCTGAATAGTGGCAGAAAAATAGTTAGATACAATTGAAAAGCCACTCATGATGAAAACACACACACACACACACACACACACACACACACACACACACACCTATAATCTTGGCAGATTAAGAGTAAGATAGGGTCTGTACTAACGGGCAGCAGCAAGAGTTACACTTAAGGGTGATGGGCTAGAGGTAATCCTTAGCCAATCAGGAATAAGGCTGGATACCCAGGGCACTGTTTTCATTCAATACGGCCCCAGACATCCCAGACAGTGCAGACAAAAAGAAAAAAAGAGATTCTGCTTAGAAAAATGGAGACCAAATAGTAATGATTGGCTGATACCTGATACTGTTTGATATATGATATCATTATATAAACAGAATCCCCCTCCCCAATTACAAACAGAGAAGAGAACTGGAATTAATAAGGTGGTTTAATGAGTTACTGGATATATAATCAATACACAAAAAATCGATAGTGTTTCCGTGTTCCAAAAAATGATAGGAAATCAATTTACTGAAGCAATAAAACATATGGGGTTCCTAGAGTTCAAGCCAGCAAATGTCTTGCCAGGGACTTGTGCATATCATGGTTCCAACAGCCTTGGGTGGCCCCCAAATACAGGAGTAGGAAGAGAGTAAAACTGGAGATTGGGGCTGGGGGATTTCCCGGCATCAGAATTTCCCGACTGTCAGAATGCTCAGAGTTAAGGAGAATATTAGATAGAGAGCATCCTAAAAGCTGGACTGCTTCATCCTGCTGTCCCTGAGGTATTCAGTTAGGGGGGTTGACCCAACTGGGGCACCTCCGATCACTCCTGCCTGCACACCCTCACCAGACATGCCTGCGGCGCCAGGGCAATAGAGATGTGGGCATCCAGCTTGGGATGTTCCCATCTCATGCTTCTGTTTTTTTTTTTTTTTTGAAGATTTAAAAAATTTATTTGGCAGAGAGACACAGTGAGAGAGGGAATACAGGCAGGCAAGGGGAGTGGGAGAAGGAGAAGCAGGCTTCCCGCCAAGCAGGGAGCCCGATGTGGGGATTGATCCCAGGACCCTGGGATCATGACCTGAGACGAACGCAGATGCTTAAGGGCTGAGCCACCCAGGTGTCCCACGTTTGTACTATTAACAAGACACAACGCCCCAGTGGCCAAATGACAGATGGGACCCAGAGCATGGAGAGGGAAGCAGCTTAGGGTTGCATCGCCAACCGAGCATTGCCAACAGTCTCAGGCACCTGTCGCAGGATCCCTGTCCTCTGTGGTTACCTCTTGCTCCGTTCCTGGGCCTGCCCTCCTGTCCCCTTTGTCCTTTGGCTCTGTCCCCCACAAAAGATGTGTTCTCTGGCCATCTCCTAGAGGAAGCAGAAAGAACCAAGATAATGATTCCTTGAACAGTGTTCCCTGGTGGAGGCTCCTCCTGTTCTCTGAGCCTGCTATGACCACACGCCCATAGTGGGGCTTCCTAACCTCCAGGGGAGAACTCCCTTTGCGCTCCCCGTCCCAGTCCCATCCCTGAGCCCCCACTGCCTTCCCTGTATGTGGGGACAGGCCAGGCAGACCCCATCATGGATGTCTGTGCCAGAGACGAGGGGATTCCAGAAGGGAGGCGATCTTCCTTGGTTGGTGGGGTACAGGTGAAGGGAGACACCATGAGGTGGGTGATCCTCGCATAAGGGCGGCTGGTGAGGGGCATTCTGGTTGAACTGTGGTACCTGGAAAGGCATGACGGGGAAGTATACTTGGGGCTCACATTACAGACACGCTTCAGAACCACCCTGGGCAAGAATGCATGATTCTTGGATCCTCTCTGGGGACCCCCAGACCCGGGGCAGAGATGGTGGCCAGATGCCACCGCCGGCTTGGGGCTGGAGACTCTGCTCACCCAGTTTCCTGATCTTGTATGGCCTGGAGCATTTCTGAGCTGTAGGCTGGGCAGATGCCAACTGGCCCATAACAGTACCCCAAATCATCCAAAGCAAAAAAGGTGGTTTCTCGTTGTCACTGCCTCAGATTTCAGGAGCAGGCAGGAGGCCTTGGGTTGCGATGGCCTTGTCATCCCAAGGACAAGGGAAAGGGGCTGTTCCTCTGGATGCTAATGGATTAATTACAAACCTTGGGAGTTTGGGTGTCTTTGCCCTTCAAACTGAGCCCAATGCAGAACCTCGCATTTTCATTTGATTGGAATTTGTGGCTTAGGATTGCTCCTAGCACCATCCCAGCGAGGATGGCTTAAATGTCAGGATATATTTTTCAGGTACATAAGACACCAAAGATCACAGCTGTCTGGGAGAGTGAATTTTAATTAGCACAGGGATCCCATAAAACCTCCCAAGCCCTGACAAGGCAGCCTGGCTAGGCTTTGTTCAGCCCTGGGTGTTGATTACAGACCCCGATGGCTGGCGATAGCATCCAAAGGACGTCGGGAGAGTGTTAGTGGGAACCGGTTTTAACTTTCAGACCTTATCTGTTTAGTCCCTCCTGCCAAATACCTCTGGAGAAAGAAAGAGGGCTACATAAAGGCACTTCATGAATAGCTAATAAGGTGGTGTTCCCTCCAGCCCACCACGTGCTGTTTCCTGAGCAGCTAATTTACACGTGCTGTTTCCTGAGCAGCTAATTTACCAAGTGTGGGGGGCATGGGCTATGTCCCATGGGAAGGCTTAAGGGGCATTGTGCACAGGTGGAAAGGTGCCCCCTTACCAGTTCTTTCCTTCATGCCTGCTTTCTCCACACCCACTCTCTGCCTCCCAGGCACTGCCTGAGAAAGCCAGGACTTCACTTCACTTCTCTTCTTTCCTTCCTTCCTTTCTTTCTTTCTCTCTATTTCTTTCTTTCTTTCTTTCTTTCTTTCTTTCTTTCTTTCTTTCTTTCTAAGATATTATTCATTTATTTGTCAGAGAGAGAGAAATACACAGAGACAGACTGAGGGAGAAACAGGCTCCCTTTGGAGCAAGGAGCCCAATGTGGGACTTAATCCCAGGGCTTAATCCCAGGACTCTGGGATCATGAACCAAGCCAAAGGCAGCCACTTAACCAACTGAGGCACCCAGGCGTCCCCAAGGACATTTTTCCTCTCCTCCTCCTCCTCCTTCTTCTGCCTCTTCCTCTTCTTCTTCTTTTTTGAAGATTTTGTTTATTTATTTGACAGAGAGAGACAGTGAGAGAGGGAACACAAGCAAGGAGCTTGATGTGAGGTTCGATCCCAGGATTCTGGGATCATGACCTGAGCCAAAGGCAGATGCTTAACGACTGAGCCACCCAGGTGCCCCAAGGACATTCTTCTTTGAAGTCAACACAGACTCATCCAATTTGGTGACAGTCCAGCCAGCCCCACCCTGGTGACCTGGCACTCAGACAGGAATGGTGAGGTCTTGACGTTTGGAAAGCTCACAGCCTGGCATGGAAGCAGGCCGTGACACAGAGTGGCAAGGTGCCCCCAGTGACGGTGTAGTTGAGGCCATTGAGAACATGGAAGAACATGGTGAGGAAGATTGATATGGACATTGTAGAAATGAAAGATTGTAAAGGAATAAATATTATTTATTTATTTATTTACATATAATGTATTATTTGCCCCAGGGGTACAGGTCTGTGAATCATCAGGCTTATACATTTCATAGCACTCACCATATCACATACCCTCCCCAGTGTCCATAACCCAACTACCCCATCCCTTCTCCCACACCTCAGCAACCCTCAATTTGTTTCCAGAGATTAAGAATCTCTTATGGTTTGTTTCCCTCCCCAGTCCCATTTTTTTTCATTTTTTTCCCTCCCTACTCCCACAAGACCCCCTGCCCTGCCTCTCAGATTCCTCATATCAGAGAGACCATATGATAATTGTCTTTCTCTGACTGACTTATTTCACTTAGCATGATACCCTCTAGTTCTATCCATGTCATTGCAAATGGCAAGATTTCAGGTTTTTTTCTTTCTTCTTCTTCTTTTTTAATGGTTTTCTATTTCTTCCTGGTTCAGTTTTGGTAGTTTATATGTCTCTAGGAATGCATCCATTTGTTCCAGATTATCTAATTTGCTGGCATATAGTGACTCATAATATGTTCTTATAATTGTTTGTATTTCTTTGGTGTTGGTTGTGATCTCTCCTCTTTCATTCATGATTTTATTAATTTGGGTCTTTTCTTTTTTCTTTTTGATAAGTCTAGCCAGGGGATTATCAATCTTATTAATTCTTTCAAAGAACCAGCTCCTAGTTTCGTTGATTTGTTCTACTGTTCTTTTGGTTTCTATTTCATGATTTCTGCTCTGATCTTTATTATTTCTCTTCTCCTGCTGGGTTTAGGCGTTCTTTGCTGTTCTTTCTCCAGCTCCTTTAGGTGTAGGGTTAGGTTGTGTACTGGACACTTTTCTTGTTTCTTGAGAAAGGCTTGTATTGCTATATATTTTCCTCTCAGGACTGCCTTTGCTGTGTTCCAAAGATTTTGAACAGTTGTGTTTTCATTTTCACTTGTTTCCATGATTTTTTTTCAATTCTTCTTTAATTTCCTGGTTGACCCATTCATTCTTTAGTAGGATGCTCTTTAGCCTCCATGTATTTGAGTTCTTTCCAACTTTCCTCTTGTGGTTGAGTTCTAGTTTCAGAGCATTGTGGTCTGAAGATATGCAGAGAATGATCCCAATCTTTTGGTACCAGTTGAGACTTGATTTGTGATCTGGGACGTGATCTATTCTGGAGAATGTTCTATGTGCACTACAGAAGAATGTGTATTCTGTTACTTTGGAATGGAATGTTCAGAATTTATCTGTGATGTCCATCTGGTCCAGAGTGTCATTTAAAGCCTTTATTTTGTTGTTGAACTTTTGCTTAGATGATCTGTCCATTTCAGTGAGGGGGGTGTTAAAATCCCCTACTATTATTGTATTATTGTCAATATGTTTCTTTGATTTTGTTATTAATTGGTTTATATAATTGGCTGCTCCCATGTTAGGGGCGTAGATATTTAAAAATGTTAAAAATGTTAAATTTTTCTTGTAGGAAAAATCCTTTAAGTATAATATAGTGTCCTTCCTCATCACTTATAATAGTCTTTGGCTCAAAATCTAATTTATCTGATATAAGGATTGCCACCCCAGCTTTCTTTTGATGTCCTTTAGCATGGTAAATGGTTTTCTACCCCCTCACTTTAAATCTGGAGGTATCTTTGGGTCTAAAGTGAGTTTCCTGCAGGCGGCATATCAATGGGTCTTGTTTTCTCATCCATTCTGATACCTTGTGTCTTATGATTGGGGGATTTAGCCCATATACATTCAGGGTAATTATTAAAAAATGTGAATTTAGTGCCATATTGCCTGTAAGGTGACTGTTACTGTATACTGTGTCTGTTTCTTTCTGGTCTGTTATTTCAGCCTCTCTCTTCTCTTAGAGGACCCCTTTCAATATTTCCTGTAGAGCTGGTTTGGTGCTTACAAATTCTTTTTGTTTTTATTTGTCCTGGAAGTTTTTTTTTATCTCTCCTTCTATTTTCAATGAAAGCCTAGCTGGGTATAGTATTCTGGGCTGCATATTTTTATTTTAGTGCTCTGAATATATTGTGTCAGTCTTTTCTGGCCTGCAAGGTCTCTGTGGATAGATCTGTTGCCAATCTAATATTTCTACCATTGTATGTTACAGACCTCTTGTCCCAAGTTGCTTTCAGGATTTTCTCTTTTTCACTGATACTGGTAAGTATAACTATTAGATGACAGGGTGTGGAACTAATTTTATTGATTTTAAGGGGGGTTCTCTGTGCCTCCTGGATTTTGATACTTTGATTTTGATACATTTCCCTTTGCCAAATTAGGGAAATGCTCTGCTATAATTTGCTCCAATATACCCTCTCCCCCCCCCCCCTTTCTTCTCCTTCTTGGATCCCAATTATTCTAATATTGTTTTGTCTTACAGTATCACATCTCTTGAATTCTCCCCTCATAGTCCAGTAGTTGTTTCTCTCTCTTTTTCTCAGCTTCTTTACTCTCCATCATTTGGTGTTCTATATCACTAATTGTCTCTTCTGCCTCAGTTATCCTAGCAGTAAGAGCCTCCATTTATTTATTTATTTATTTATTTAAGAGAGCGAGGCAGGGAGTGAGAACATGAGAGAGGAGAAGGTCAGAGGGAGAAGCAGATTCCCCCTGGAGCTGGGAGCCCGATGTGGGACTCAATCCTGGGACTCTGGGATCATGACCTGAGCCGAAGGCAATTGCTTAACCAGCTGAGCCACTCAGGCACCCAGAGCCTTCATTTCTTATTGCACCTCATTAACAGCTTTTTTATTTCAACTTGGTTTGATTGTAGATCTTCTATTTCTCCAGAAAGGGATTCTTAATTATCTTCCATGCTTTTTTTTGAGCCTGGCTATCACCTTCATAATTGTCATTCTGCACTCTAGTTCTGACATGTTACTAATGTCCATATTGCTTAGGTCTCTAGCCTTCGGTACTGCCTCTTGTTCTTTTCTTTTTTTTTAATGTGAGTTTTTCACCTTGTCATTTTTATCCAGATAAAAATAGATGAATGAGAGGGGCGTCTGAGTGGCTCCATGGGTTAAAGCCTCTTCCTTTGGCTCAGGGTCCTGGGATCATCAGGCTCTCTGGTCAGAGAGGAGCCTGCTTCCTCCTCTCTCTCTGCCTGCCTCTCTGCCTACTTGTGATCTCTGTCTGTCAAATGGATAAATAAAATCTTAAAAAAAATAGATGAATGAGAAAACAAAACACTAAAAGGGTAGCCACGACCCCAGAAAAATATACACTAACCAAATCAGGAGGGGAAGAAGAAAGGAGAAGGGGGAAGGGGGGGGGAAATATATATATATATGGTGAATAGAACAGAGCTACACACGTGACTTGGGGTGTATCTTGGTCTGTTAGAACAAACTGCCTCCCAAAATTATAAAGAAATAAAAACTTATATATATACAAAAATAAGGGTAAACATGATGAAGGGATGTAATGAAGGGATGGAATAATGGAATATGACTGTAAAGATGAAGATTAAAAAAGATTCTAACAAAGGAATTGATAAGATAAGAAGTTGGTTGAAAAAAGAAAATAAAGGGGGAAAGAATATGATCTGGCTGGAGAGTATAACAAAGCCATGTGCTAGATTAAGGGCATATTTTAATCTGTTAGAAAAAAACTGTATCCTAAAATTTTAAAGAAAGAAAAACCTATATGTATACAAAAAATAAGGTTAAATACAATGAAGGATAGAATATAACAGTGAAAATTAAAAAAGATTTTTAAAAAATGTATTGATAAGATAAAATAGTTAAAAAATGTTAAAATAAGAAATTGGAAAAATTTAAAAAATAGAATAAGAAAAAGATAAAATTAAAAAAAATTAACTTTGAAAGACTAAAGAATCAGGAGGAAAAAGCCCTGAATTCTATGCGCTACATTCCAATAGCTCTAAAGTTCTGTAGTTCTCATTGATGGGTGAACTTGGACTTGGCTGGATGTTCTTGCTGATCTTCTGGGGGAGGGGAGTGCTGCCAGTTATTCTCAAATGTGTTTGCCCGAGGTGGAATTGCCCCACCCTTGCCAGGGGCTGGGCTAAGCAATTTGAACGGGTTTGGACCTTTTGTTCCCTGAGCACTTTTTGTAGAGCTCTGGAAGATGGAATGAAGATGGCAGCCTCCCAATCTCCAGCCTGGAGGAGCCGAGAGCTCGGGGCCCCACTCCTCAGTGCACCCTTGGAGAAAAGAGCTCAATCACTCCCATCTCCCTGGTCTCTGGCCTTGCTCCAAGCCCACCCAGCCTGTGACCAAGTGTTTCTGTCTCTGGCACATGGCCCCATTTGGAGTCTCCAAACCCAGCAGATTCCTTCCATTCTTCCAGGGCGGTCTCCCCAGATCTGCTACTTGTGGGTTTCTGCTTGAAGAGCAGTGGCCTGACTCTGCATCAGATCACGGGTTAAGGTAACCCCAAGCCCCCCTTGACTCCATCTTTGCCACTGGCTTCCCTGCTCTGAAACCTGGGAGTTCTGCCACACTTGGCACCCCTAGTCTTTCTGTGACCCCATGGGTCCTGAGACCACATTGCCCCCCCCCCAAGGGTTCCACCCCCCCACCTAGCCTTTGGAGTGATGTCCCTCAGTGGAGCAGACTTCTAAAAGTTCTGATTTTGTGCTCCGCTGCTCCACTGCTTGCTGGGAGCCGACCCCTCCCCCTGCAGTCTATCTTCCCGAGTATCGCCTTGGATACACTTCTCCACACGTCCTACCTTCCAGAAAGTTGTCACTCTTCTCTTCCTAGAATTGCTGTTCTTCTTCTCTTCGATCTCCTGTTGAGTTTGTTGGTGTTCAGAACGGTTTGATAACTATCTAGCTGAACATCTGGGACCTGATGATATTTAACTCTCCTACTCCTCTGTCATCTTGCTCCATCCCTATTTTATTATTTTTTAAAAGATTTTATTTTTTTATTATTTGAGAGAGAGAGAGTATGAGCAGGGAGAGCAACAGAGGCAGAGGGAGAAGCAGGCTTCCCACTGAGCAGGGAGCCCAATGGCAGGACTGGATTCCAGGACTCTGAGATCATGACTTGAGCTGGAGGCAGAGGCTTCACCGACTGAGCCACTCAGACATCGCTAGTCTTTCTATCATTTTAAGGCCCCATTCCTTTCTGTTGTGCTAATATGCCATTATTAGTGTTATTATCAGAAAGTTCAGTAAACCCTGTGTGATAAGCTGAGGCTATGTCTAGTTTTGTAAGGATGTACCAAACATCTCTATGTTGGGTCCCCGTGGCAGTCAGAACTCTGCGATTGCAAGCAACAGAGATGACCTGAGTAGATGAGGGACATGGGGAGCATCCCGGTCCCAGGCTCTGGCCTTGGGGAGGGTCAGGCTCAATAGGTCTGTGTGTGGGAGGGCCTGTCTCATTACACTCTTGCTGGAATCCGGGCCTGTCACACAACCTTCCTTCCCTTTGCTAACTCAGTGGGTGTGAAATGAAACTTTGATGTTGCTTTAATTTTAACAACAAGGGGGGATGACGTCTCTAGGTTTGTCTGCTGTGGCTGTTTCTGCTGTGGCGACCAGCTGTGTGTATTCCTTAGCCTGCTGCCCATGGGATGAGGACCGGGAAGGGGGGTCTGGCCTCCCATTTCTCCAGAACATGGAAAGCCTGTCTCCAACAGTGCAGCAAAGGGCAGCGTGTTTGACTCCCACCTGGAGGCTAGCTCTGTTTCTGCAGGTCGCCTGAAAGGGGCCAAGGAAGCAATAAGTGAAAAATCTCTCACAACTTCTGGAACCAACTCAAAGCACACACCTGCCTGCAGGAACATCAGCAGGACTCGGCCAGACTCAGCGATGTTGTCAGGATGATGATTCCATTTTTGCAGAAATGCTCCTTGCGGGGGAAGGTCTGGGAGGAGAGCTAATCAAAAGCTTACAAACTCTCTGAAAAGTATGTGTGTAGGAAGAGAGGAGAAGGGAATTTGGGCCTTGTCTGACTTTAGTCTGGCGTCCTTGGATCTGTCTTTTGTGGGGTGTCAGGGCAACCCTGCATCCTCCCTGATTGTTTATTTCCCTCTTGGAAAGAGCTGGGGGCATAACGTGGTGTGTGGTACATGGTGGGGCTTGAGTATATACTCAGGGAGCCCTATGGTGGTTTACCTGGTGTCTTGTAGGACATAGTAGGTCTTCTCCATTAGTTTGTTTGGACAAAAAGCCTTTGGGTTTTAGAAATTCCTGAGTGTGCTTCAGTTTTGTAAAATCTTCACAAGTGGAAAATGGCTTAGAAGATGGAAAGAAAATTTTATTTGTTAGTGGTATTTTTTTCTTATTAGAAATTTTAGGATTTTATCTCTGAGAATCCTTTTTTTTTTTTTTTTTTAAGTAATGCAGGGGTCAATCTCATGACCCTGAGATCATGATCTGAGCTGAGATCAAGAGTCAGATCCATAACCAAATGAGCCACCCAGGCACCCCTTCGGAGAGTCCTTGGACTTGGGTCTCCTACAAATTTGAGTGTTGGGGATCCCCGGGTGCAAGAAGCACCCCGGAGGTTTGGAGAGAAAATAAATTCTCCCCTCACTGTGTCATGGTTCTGTTCTGATTTCTCTTGCAAGTGGGAGCCCCCTTGCCTTCTTGTTTCCCAGAAATTCCTCAACCTATAGGGTCCACCAAGAGCATCAGACTCCTTTTCTCTATTTTGTTGTTGGGGGGCACTTACACATTTGAAAATGCTGTTTTCTCTTGCCATTTCTTAACTCTTTGGAAACTAGGAGGTATGAAATGAATATGGCTCACCATCTTGAATTGGACATTTCTGTTTTAATCATTTATCTTTAAATGTTTGACCCATCAGGACTTCATTTTAACGAAAGGAGTACTGCTCTGCTAGGCATTAATTTTTGTTTGTATTATCTTTAGCTCGTCCCCTTTCCAGGTGTCTCAGTGCCTTTTCTTGAATGATCTGGATTTGCTGGATGATCTGTAAATGTACATCCTACCTGTACTTTGGACTATTTATGACTTTCCTCTTCTGCCTCCCACCCTCTCTCTTGGTAGCGGTATCCCACACAGGTTCCTCACATCCCTGAGAGCCCGTGTTGGTCCTGCTTTGTTACTTTTGCTTTTCAAGAATTTCCTGGGTGAAACTTAATTTCTATTCTGATAGATTGACTCCCCCCATCCCTGCCTCCCCAGCTTTTATGTTATTTTATTTTAAAATGGAAGTGTAGTTGATAGCCAATATTGCATTAGTTTCAGGTGTGCAATAGAGTGATTTGACACCATATTCTATAACGTGTCTATGTTATGCTGTGTTCAGTTTAAGTGTATTCCTGGATTGGGGTCCTTGGACCCAGCAGCTGTAGCAACTAGGCTGGACCTCCAATATAGAAGCCCGGGCAAGGTTTTATTGGAGCAACAGGTACAGCTGAAGGGAGACAAAGGCGTTGCGCTGGCTCCCCAAACAATTGTGAGGGGACGTTTTAAAGGCATTGAGGCAGGAAAGGAGTGACGTATAAGCATGAAGGGCGGGGTGGGGTGGGGAAGCCCAGGAAGTGGGTGCGCAGGCGCAGTATACAGAACATGCTTCTTCATACATCGTATTTCATTTGCATGTGAAATCTCCACCCCTGGGTGTGAGTTTTAGTATTATAATGAGGGGAAAGTCGGTGAAAGTTCAGTGCTGGGGTCCCTCTGGGCATACACTGGGTTGGTCCAGGCTTTGCCAGTCTTTGTAGTAAGCATCTTCCTCTCAGTAAGCCCCATCCCTCTGCATTTCCGCGCAATGTACTACCCAACAGGCATGAGCTATAGCTTCTGTTGTTGCTGTTCTTGTGGTCAGGGTTGAGGGGACCTGAGTCCAGTCCTTGCTGTGTTTCAAGTGTGGCTGCCATCTGTCATCATAGAACAGTATTACATTGATGATGTCCCCTATGCTGTACCTTTCATTCCTGTGACCCATTCATTCTGTAACTGGAAGCCTGCCGCTCCCACTACCCCACCATCCACTTTTCCCATCCCCCACTCCCTTTTCCTCTGACAGCCATCGGTTTAACCCCTGTATTTGTGAGTTTGTGTCTGTGGACCCACTTTTATTAATTAATTTATTCATTTTATTGTATATATTTTTAGATTTTATTTATTTATTTGAGAGAGAGAGCACAAGTGGGGGAGAAGCACAGGCAGAGGGAGAGGCAGACTTCCCATTGAACAGGGAGCCCCATGTGGGACTTTGTCTGGAGACCCTGAGATCCTGATGTGAACTGGAGGCAGACACTTAACCATCTGAGCCACCCAGACGTCCCTGGGCAGACTTTTAAATATCTTCCTTTCCAAAAACAAAGTGAAGAAAAAATAAAGCAAAATACTACCCTGCACCTGTCTTCAGTTCAGGTCATGATCCCAGAGTCCTGGGATCAAGTCCTGCATGGGGCTCCCTGCTGAGCAGGGAGTCTGCTTCTCCCTCTGTCTGCCACCCCTCCTCCCCCCCCTTGTGCTCTATCTCTGTGTCAAATAAATAAATAAAATCTTAAAAAACAAACAAACAAACACACTACCCTAAACAAAAAACAACAAACAAACAACCAAAAAAAGGAAAGCACACCCAACCCAACCTGGAGCCTAACCGAATCCTGTTGGGACCTTGACTGGGATTGGGTTAAGCTTCAAGTTACTATGGGGGAGAATGGATATCTGTGTTAGTTTCCTAGGACGGTGCTAACCAATCACTACAAACTATGTGGCTCAGAACAACAGAAATTTATTCCCTTGCAGTCCTGGGGCCCAAAGTCCAACACCAAGATGTCAGCAGGCACTGTCCTTTCTCAAGTTTCTAGAGGAGAATCTGTTCCATGTATTTCTCTTAGTTTTTGGTGGTTACTGGCAATTCCTGGCATTTCTTGACTTGTAGATACATCACTCCAATTTCTGCCTCGACTGTCACATGGTGTTCTTACTGGGTGCATCTCTGTGTCTCTTGCCCTCTTCTTATGAGGACACCAGTTGTTTCATATTAAGGACCCACCCTACTCTAGTATGACTTCATCTTCACTAGCTACAACCGCAACGAACTTATTTCCAAATAAAGTCACATTCTGAGGTTTTGGGGAGGATGCGAATTTTGGGGGGCTACTCTGGAATCTGGTAGAACATCTTTAGAATTTGTATCAATATTGTGTTCAAGAATAAGATATGTCCAATCAGTCAAGCCTTCTTTCATCTCAATAATTTCTTTTTCATATAGTTTATTCCCAGCTAAAAAACTTTTGGCCTTTTTTGTTAATGATATAGTTTTTTTTTATTGCATAATCTAGCTGGCATTGTTTCTATTTCCTGTAACGAATTATAGGACAGAATTTTTGGATATAAATTTTGGATATAAATTTTATAGCTCACTGAATAGCCTTGCTATGTTTCTTTCTTTTTTTTTCTTCAGTCCGTTCTCTTGAGTGTTCTGAGTCTGTAATGGTGTCATATACAAATACCATCAACTCTTATTGAATGTTTAAACTCTGTATTCTGTTCTCATGTCTGATTGCATGGTCTTGCACTTCTAGAGTGATGTTACATGATGGTGATGTTTGTGACCCTCCTTAGTTTCGACTTAATGGGTTCTGGTTTTGGGGGCTGGTGGAGGGTAAGTCAGGAGAATGCATAGAAAGTCCCATCACAAGTGAGGCCAGAGTCTGCCTAAGGGGATATTTGACATCTTGACTATCTCACATACCTCTTATCTGGATGGAGCCTGGGTTGGTGAGAGGGGAGCTCTGGTATTTTTTTTGGGGGGGGGGGTGCGAGACAGGTCATTCTTCAGGTTCATGCTGTCAGCACTGGGATTGACCAGACTGCCTGGGGGCTGTTATGCATAGGTGTGGACAGCAGCTCATGCCTGCTCAGCATCTGTGGCCCCTACTGATCACAGCTTGTTCTCCATCTGACTCCATGTGGTTCAAGCTGACTCCAGCGTGCCAGGCCTGTATTCCATTCCCTGAGCATGACAATTGGCTTGGGGTGGGGGCTTAGGGGATGCTGTTCGCCTGATTTAAGCCAGGCCCTGTAAGGGACTTTAGGGTTATTTAAAGAGTAACTCCCTCGTGGGCTTGAGCAAGGAGGGAGTTGGCCTGAAGTTGTTGGGATCACACAAGAACAGCCTCACTGAGGTTCAAGCCAGCGCTGGCAGGATCTAGCGGTGACAGCCTCAATTTGTTCATCTGAATCCAGCTAAGCCTTCAGCCAGTTACTCTTAGATTTTTCAGTTACATGAGCCAACAAAGAGGTTTTCTTGTTAAGTCATCTTTTTTTTTTTTTAAAGATTTTGTTTATTTATTTGACACAGAGAGAGCATTAGCTGGAGGGTGGGGCAGAGGGAGAAGGAGACGCAGGCTCCCTGCTGAGCAGGGAGCCGGACGTGGGGCTCCATTCCAGGACCCTGAGATCATGACCTGAGCTGAAGTCAGACGCTTCACCACCTGAGCCACCCTGGCGTCCCTTGTTAAGTCATCTTGAGTTGAGTTTGCCACTTTGGACTAGATGACACCCTGTTAATCTGCCTCCTAAGTCAAGCTTGGGGAGTTGGTTAGACCCTGTCTGTACTCACCTGGTGTGCATTACAAAGGAAGTCATGGGACATTTCATGTTCACTGACTGAAAGAATATGCATTATATTTAGTACGTAACACCATATAAAAGTGCTATTTAAGGCATTTGGGACACATCAGAGATCAAAATGACCAATGATCCCTTCTCTAACGGATCTCACGTTTTATTGGGGGAGGGCAGGTAATAAACATTAAACAAGATCAATGAATATATTATTTAATGTGCTAGAATGTGATGAATGCAAGAGAAAGACAAAGGAGAGTAGGAGAAGAGGAATGACGAGGCAGGTTTTGGTATTCAAAGGGGAGGTCAGGTTGAGTCTCATTGAAAAGATACATTCTGGGGACGCCTGGGTGGCTCAGTTGGTTAAGCAGCTGCCTTCGGCTCAGGTCATGATCCCAGCGTCCTGGGATCGAGTCCCACATCGGGCTCCTTGCCCAGCAGGGAGCCTGCTTCTCCCTCTGCCTCTGCCTGCCATTCTGTCTGCCTGTGCTCGCTCTCTGCACCCCCCCCCCCCCCCCCGAAAAATAAATAAAATCTTAAAAAAAAAAAAAAAAGAAAAGATACATTCTGGGCCAAGGGAGGTGAGGGCTTGGGGTCCATCACTGGGATGTGCCCACGCTGGGGACAGAGAGGAGGTGGTAGAGATGGAGAAGCATGGGGGCTTGCTGAGATCATAATTAGGAGCTGGGCTGGGGGAACGTTGGGGTGGGCAGAAATGGGCCTAGGAGAAGGGTAAGAGAGGGTCTGAGAAGATCCCCAGATCTGGACCATCTGAGAGATGGGGCAGGGAATGGAGCAGGGAATTCCTATCCTGGGGCAAGGCTGAATAGGTTGAGTTGTGTCTTGAAGATGTCCGGGAGATCTGGACAGGCCCTGTCTGCACCCTGGTGGTTTTTTCCCTGGCCCCTTGATGACTGTCTATGCCTGACCAGTGTCCATTCATATGCTGGGGTCGCTCAAGCTGCTGGATCCGGGCTAGACATTTGTGTGCCTGACCTCCCCTCTGTCTGGGTCTAAGTGCCCTCCTGGTCTCCCCTGACAGTCCTCTGTCCCTGGTGGCAGGTCTGTCCAGGACCAGCCAGTACCCTTGTGTTTGGCCTTGGATGGGGCCCTGGAGGCCTCAGTTTCCTTCTTGAGTGGCCTGGGCAGGCAAATCCAGAGCACTGGAGCTGAGAGTGCCTAGGGGTAATCCTCCGAGGCGTGGGTGGGGGTGGGGGTTACGCAGGACATTTCCCCGCCTCTCCTCTCTCCTCTCTCCTCTCAGTGAGGACCCCCCAAGTCCACACTCCTGATCGTGTTTGTTGTTCACATTTCTCTGATGGATTTATTTGCCCTCATTTGCATAAAAAATACCACGCTCCCCATTCTAATGAGCAGGCCCATCTGGCAGTACAGGCCTGCTCTCTGCTGAGAGCTGTGCAGGCCAGGAGCTGTTATAATTAGGCTGTTCCCTTCCAGGACGGAGGAAGGACTGTCGGAACAGACTCGATGCCGTCCCTGGACCAGGGCTCTCTGCAGGGGGCTCAAGCCGGCACCCTGGGCTGCAGGTTGTTTGCGCGCCCATCTGTGCAAGCCGTCTGGGCCCGCCTGCCTTTCCCAGACTGTCCCTGTCTGGGCCAGGGTTTGGTCACCACGGAAGAAGGCATTTCATAGTAAAGACTGCAAAATCACGATGGGAGCAGCCTCATGGCTCATGGTTGAGCTGGTCCCAGACTGGAAAGAGTTGAATCCTGTAATTTTGTGTCACGGAAGGCATCTTCTGGACACTGAGCTCTGGGCAGTGTTTTGTGTTTTGTTCTTTTCTAAGATTTTATTTATTTATTAGAGAGAGAGAACCCAAGCGGGCGGAGGGGCAGGCAGAGGGAGAAGCAGGATCCCCGATGAGCTTGATCCCAGGACCCTGGGATCATGACCTGAGCTGAAGGCTGATGCTTAACTGACTGAGCCACCCAGGTGCCTCCCTCACCCTGGGCAGTGTTTAGCAGGGCAGTATTAGAGGTGGGACTGCCAGCAATGTGCCCCACTCACTCTGCGGTCACTCTGATGATCCCCATGGGCACGCCTCACTCACATTCTGCTTCAGTCCGCAGCGGTGACTGCCCCCTCCTCTGGCAGAGGTGTGGGGAAGAGGTGAGGGGCTCTGGCCCCAGGGAGGAAGCTTGAGGTGATCAAGAAGAACAACAGTGGCTGGGGATGGTGGCGGTGGGCAGAAGTGCCTTTTTTTCCTTTGCTTTCCTATGGGAGCACTTGGGAGAATTCGTAAGTGGAGGGAGAATTCGCTAAGTTCTACATCGGCAGCAGGAGAGAGACGGAGGCTGGCATGAATGGGCGTTGCCCAGGGGCTGGCAGGGAGGCAGTGTGCGGGGGACCCCTGGGACTGCAGTCCAGGCTCGAGGAGCAGGATTCTGAAACTGGAAAGCACACGAGGGGTCTCTGGTGACTGGCGAGAGTTAGCGAGTTCTTTTGTCTTTGGGTTTCTTCCAATCTATTTTGATAATGGAATTTTTGAAAAAATGAGGTATCATGTAACAAAGTGCATCTTGATATCCAGCAAATGTTTATATGACTCTTACCAGCAGCCTGTAAGGCTCCTGTATTAATCCTGTTCTTAATTTTCTGTCTCTTATGATGTTTTCACTTCTTCCAACGCTTCGTTGGCTGGAGCATGCCTTTTCTATGCAGACCAGCCAATCCAGAGCCCATGACCCCAGCCACCTCCTTTAGATGACTCTCACACAGCAAGAAATAGCTTCTCTGTCCTAAATCACCCCAGAGCCAGTTACCAGACCACTAGGACCCATCCCTAGGGGCCAGAGCCTGCCGAAATTATTCATACTATCTAATTCTAAACTTGCTCAAACCTACCCTCTGCTTCACCCCTTTCTTCCCTCAGAAACAATGATATGGGTTCTGGCAAAGCATCCCCTCACCACTCATCGTCCTCCCCTCCGTCGCCCCCCCATCCTTCTTCTTTTTCTTTTTCTCCTTCTCCTTCTTTTAAAGATTTTATTTGTTCATTTGTCAGAGACAGAGCATGAGCAGGGGGAGAAATAGGCAGGGGGGAGAAGCAGGCTCCCCACTGAGCAGAGAGCCTGATGTGGAGCTCGATCCCAGGACCCTGAGATCGTGACTGAAACAGAAGGCAGCCGCTTACCCAACTGAGCCACCCAGGCGCTCCTCCCCTCGCTCCTTCTGCCTCCTGAGTAACCCTGGTGCTTCTCCATGTGCCCCCCCCCCCCAACCCCCATGCCCTGGCATACCCCCTTCTCTTGGGAATTCCAAGTAGTAACTTTTATTTCAAAGAAAGCTATCTTTGCATTGGTTACCTTACCATATCTGATTAAAACAAAAGCTCAGGTACATTTTACCATGGCCCCATTTTCCCTTTCTTAGTCCATATACTCCAAGTCTCAAGAGGTAGCCACTGTTCTGATTTCTATCACAACAGAGTTCTGCCTGTTCTGATCCTCTAATGGACTCATTCAATATTTTCTGTTTTGTGTCAGGCTTCTTTCACTTGGCATAACGAGATGCGTCCATGTTGTTAAGAATACTTCTGTCTCTGTCTCTCTCTTTGAGGTAGTGAGTATTTCATTATAGGTATAGACCACAATTTGTTTACCCATTTCTTTATTGATGGGTTTTTGGGTTTTTGATTATTTTACTACTCAACAGCTTTATCCCTCTCCATAACCTGTCTCTTGTCGTTTCACATTTCATTGTCAATAGAGTCTTCTGCAATTAACAAATAAATTGCAGGTATCTTACAAGCTGTGACTGGACTGTCTTGTATTCTGTCTCCTAGAACCCAAGGCTCAGGCTCAGCAGCAAGTGGCAAGCGTCCTCCATCTGTTTCGTGAATAGTTCTCGTGAACCCTCACCCTCTGGAAAGGTGATGTCCTAGGTGCTAGACTCCCTCCCACAAAAACTGTTGTGTTCCAGCAGTGATGGCGGTGGTAGGCGGAACAGATAGTAAACACACAGGGGAATAAATCATATCATTTCAGGAAATGGTTTGCACTAAGGAGAAAATAAAGTAGGCTGAGGGCATGCAGTGTATGCGGGGGGCAGTTACTATAGACCAGTTAGTGAGGGCAGGGTGCTCTGAGAAGTCGTTTTTAGAAATAGATTATTTGAATGCAGTGGGGGAGAAAGACTTTTGGGGAAGAGCATTCTAGATAGAAGGAAACAGCATGTGCAATGGCCCTGATGCAGAAATGTACTGTCTTAAGGAGCAACAAGAGACCCAGAGGGGCTGGAGAAGTAGAAGTGAGGGGAAGAGCAGTAAGGATGTGATCTTGTGGCCCTGGGGTAGTAGTTTTTCCACCTGCCTCAGTTTCCTCATCTAAAGAATAAGGGGTAGGGGCACCTACGTGTCTCAGTTGGTTAAGTGTCTGACTCTTGATTTCTGCATAGGTCAGAACCTTAGGGTCATGAGATCGAGCCCTACACCGGGTTCGGCACTGGGCGTGGACTCTGCTTAGGGTTCTCTCACTCCCTCTCCTTTTGTCCCTCCCCATCTCTCTCTCTCTCTCTCTCTCTTTCTCTGAAAGAATAAAGAATGAAGAATAAGGGATCATAGCAGTTCTTAGAGACTGTCAACTGGATACATGAGGCGATGTATGGAGATCCCCTGGCACCTTTGCATTCTTAGGAGAGGGAAGCTATGATTCTCAGGCCCTCCTGGTGCTCTGTTCCCAGGGCATTTGCAAGTCTGTTAGATTAGGATGCACTGTAATTATTTCTGTGTCTGGCTCTCCCTCTAGACCAGAAGTTGCAAAATGGCACCCATAGTCTGAATCTAGCCCATGCATAGATCGTGTTGCCCAAAAGGTATTTAAAATAAAATTTGTTGCCAACTTTTAAAATTTGGGACAATACATAGAGAAATCTGGGTTTCTGGCTTTTCCTGATCAGTTAGAAGATCTGGCCATGGTGTGCCACCCCCAGGTTTATGTCTGTGCTTTCCATTCTTCCAGGGTCCCACCAACTCCTTCTCCCACAACTGTGCTTCCTGGTCCCTGAAGTTATCTAAGATTCTGAACACCACCGAAGGTCATGAATTCCTTGAGAGCAAAGACCATGTCTTTCTATTACATCTTTGTAACCCTGGAAGGTCTTTCTCTGACATTTACGGGGCTTGGGGCAAGGACATGGACAGAGGCCCAAGAGTTAAGTGTGTAAACTAATAAACAGTTCTTCAAGTGTGGTCTATGGGCCTCTGTGGTTCCCACGATCATTTCAGAGGGTCTATGAAGTCAAAATTATTTTCTTTTCTTTTAAATATTTTATTTATTTATTTGGCAGAGAGGGAGAGAGAGAGAGAGAGAGAGAGAGAGAGAGAGAATGAGCACACAAGCTGGGAGAGCAGCAGGACGAGAGAGAGAGAGAGACAACTTAAGCAGGAGGAAGGGCAGAGGGACAAGCAGCCTCCCCACTGAGCAGGGATCCCGACGTGGGGCTGGATCCCAGGACCCTGGGATCATGACCTGAACCAAAAGCACACACAGGTACCCCAGAACTGTTTTCCTATTAATAATAAGATATCATTTGCCTTTTTCTTCATGTTGATGTTTGCCCTGGTGGAATGAAACAATGGCGGATAATGTAACTCAAATTTGGAGGCTCCCAAATTGACCAGCTGTCAATTGTGTTCCTTACATTCTATGCTCCTGGTTAAAAAACCAAAAATCACTGTTACTTAAGAATGTCCTTAAGGAAGCAGTCAAAAGTTTTAATTTTATTGAATCCTGACCCTTGAATGCATGACTTTTTGGTCTTTTGTGTCAGGAGATGGGATGTATACGGAAAGCATATATTCTGTCATAGTTACCTTGAGGAAAATCATCGATTGCTTGAGTTGCAAGCTGAACTAGCCACTTTTTTCACAGAATACAACTTTTACTTGAAAGATTGACTGACGGGGTGCCTGGGTGGCTCAGTCAGTGAAGCATCTGCCTTTGGCTCAGGTCATGATCCTAGGGTCGTGGGATCGAGTCCTACATTGGGCTTCCTGCTTAGCGAGGAGTCTGTTTCCCCCTCTCTCTCTGCCTGTTGCTCCCCTTGCTTGTGCTCTCTCCCCACCCCTCTCTTTCATAAAAAAATAAAATCCTAAAAAAAAAAAGATCAACAGACACACTATGGTGTTCAGATTTGGGTATTTGGAAGACATTCTTTTGAAAATGAACAAAACGAGCCTTTCTCTTCAAGGAAAACAACTGTTGTATTTGTGGTCAATGATTTTTCAAGCAAAAATTTGGATTTTGGGAAACATGTACCAGTTGTTGTGAGTTTAATAGCTTCTCAATGCTTAAAAGACTCTTCTGGTGAGATTAATAATGATATTAATGAGTTCTGATATTGTTTAAAGAAAATTGTCAATATTTGGAATAGTTGCATGACTCAGGGAACCAACACTTTCTGAATGACCATGCATCACGTTTCTGTTGGGAAAGACAGTCTTCCCCTGTGGCTATCTCCCACTCCTACAGGCTGAGGCTCACATTGCTTGCTGTAGAGGCATGCTGTGAGTAATGAAGTCTTTTTTCTCTGACCCAGGAATCTCGAATCTTTTGCCAACATTTTTGAAACAGTAACAAGTGAATCTGTTAGCTTGTCAGTCCTGATGGTTATAAAATCATGCATGGGCAAGAGACCCACTCAAAGTACAAGACAGATGAATGAATTTTAGTGGGAGAGAATTAAAAAAGTTTATCACCATGGTTTCAGAGTTCACTCTACAACCAGCAGGACTAGTACTGAGGGAGGGGATGTGTATGCACCACGCATCCTTGAGAATGAGGAGTGCCTCCTTGACTTTGCACCCTAAGTGCTCACTCACCCTCCCTCTGACCTTGGCAACTGATCTTTAAAAGCAAGTTACTTGTAGAGTTCTGGTATAGTATCAAGAATATCCTTTTTTCTCCAAAAAGGCTATTAAAACAGGTCTCTCTTTTCTATTTGCATCTCTGTGGGAGTTCAGAGTTTGTCCTTCTACTTTAACCAAACAACACATCACAGTAGACCGAAGGCAGGAACAGAGATGAGAACCCAGCTGTCTTCGCTTAATCCAGGCATTAGAGAGATCTGCAAAACTGCCAAACAATGGCATGCTTTGCACTACATTTTCTTAGTTTGTCTTGGAAAATATAATTAGCGTTTATAAAAAATGTGTTGCTTATAGAAGCATGCAAATGAAATTATTATTTTTTAAATGAATTAATGAATGGGTGTCTTAAAAATGTCTCAGAAATTACAATACAGGAAACATTGATAGATATAACACAGGAACAAAAACTTTTTGGGGGTTCTCAATAATTTTTAAGCATGTAAAGTGGTCTTGAGGCCAAAAAGTTTGAGAACTGTTGGCTTGAATATTTTAACAGTTATAAATTGAGCTAACAAACTGGTAGATAAAATATGTTCTGGCTTCAACCTTGAAAAATATATCTTTAAAATGGCCCGGAAAGCCAGATTTGCATTGGGCTGTTTGTGCACGGGCCTGTGGGGTCTGAGGGGACCCAAAGCACAGTCCAGAGGTTGAGAGGGTGGACTCTGGGTGGGCACCTCCCCTTGATCCTATGAACACCTCATTGCATGAAGAGGGACACGGCCAGGAGAAGGTGGGGGAAGGCACAGGGTAAGTTCGAAGGGGGTCCCCCCGTCTTCCTAGCACCTGTTAGGATACTGCTCCCAGGGCATAGAGGCTTGCTGATTGAATGGAAGGTTCTAGGTCTGCACTGGAACTTGTGTTCTCTATACCTGCCACCAAGGCCTTTTATGATTCTGGTCTCCAGTTTTTTGAGTGTAAGCCAAAGGGACTTGGTAGGGGTGTCCCTGAGTAGTCTTCTGGGAGGTCATGTTCATTCCAAGTGTCTCTGATTTCTGAGTTGCTGTTGAGACCTTGGCAACTTCAACATGGATTTAACTTGTTGGTTACAAGAAAAAATGTTTGATTTTTTTGGAAAAATGAATAGAAATGTTTATCAATATTTTTTTCTTAAATGATGTTACTATCTACTTACCCCAGGAGCCAAAGGAGATAGGCTCATGCTGAATAGGAAAATTAGACTATTTCTCTCCCACTGAAGCATCTTTCATATGGCTCAAAGAATATATGTATGCTTTCCATAAGTTGCATTTTATTTATTTGAAATATTTTTATTTTTTACTTTAAAATTTTAATTAATTAATTATTATTTAAATTCAATTAACATAATGTATAATTGGTTTTAGAGGTAGAGGTCAGTGATTCATCGGTCGTATATAACACCCAGTGCTCATTATATCACGTGCCTTCCTTAATGTCCCTCTCCCAGTTACCCCATCTCCGTACCCCCACCCCTGCAGCAGCCTTCAGTTTGTTTCTTATACTTAAAGTCTCTTATGGTGGTTTGTCTTCCTCCCTGATTTCATCTTGTTTTATTTTTTCCTCTCTTCCCCTGTGATCCTTTTCTTTGTTTCTTAAATTCCACATATCAGTGAGATCATATGATAATTGTCTTTCTCTGATTGACCTATTGCACAAGATTTTTATTTTTAAGTAATCTCTATATCCAATGTGAGGCTTGACTGAGCCAGTCTGGTGCCCCTAATCAATTACATTTTAATCAGTTACATTTTCAAAGATACAATAGTCATACAAGCAGCTTTGAGAAAATAGCTTGTAAGTGTGATTATTGGGAAATGGCCATTCACTCCCACTGATACATGCAGGATCTGAGGGCAATGTCCAGACATGGTCTGTTATAGTTAAGAAGTACTTAGGGGCGCCTGGATGGCTCGGTGATTAGACATCTGCCTTTGGCTCAGGTCATGATCCTAGGGTCCTGGGATGGAGCCCCGCATTGGGCTCCCTGCTCAGTGGGAAGCCTGCTTCTCCCTCTCCCCCTGCTTGTGTTCCCTCTCTAGTTGTGTCTCTCTCTGTCAAATAAATACATTAAAAAAAAAATCTTAAAAAAAAAAAAGAAGGAATACTTTGTGAAGCCTGTTTTGTGGAGTTCGCTGTGGGTGAAAACAAGGAAGTAAGAGGCACAGACTTACCTTCAAAAAACGTACTCTCTCCTGAGAGGATTCCACCCATCCATCCAGCAGATATTTGGGTGTTGGCCCCTGAGAGAAGCCAAGCCTAGTAGAGGTCATGAGGAGGCAACGTGGTGGGTGATTAGAAACTCAGGGGTGGAGAAACCAGCTCAGCTCCAGCCCCTTTTCAACAGTTTCATAAGGGCAGTCACTGTAGCCTGACACAGTAGGGGGAGAGGAACCTGCTCCCTTAGCCACAGGAGCAACATAGTTATTAGTTCACTGGAAAAAATGTCAGGGTCATGTGACTAGGAGCAATATTAAATACTCCTATCGATTCAGTAATGGGGAATGAATCTTCACTCTGCAATGAGACCTGACTTTGGATGTTTTTGAAGTGAGCAGTCTGCATCCCAGAGAGAAAAAAAGGCCCCAGAACTACCCCCAACCCCAGAGTGAGCAGACTATGAAGCAAATACTTCTCTGTTTCTCCCAAGGCAGGGAATGCCTAGGGGTGGCCGAGAGTGGGTCTCAGCCACTCACAAGAGGGGGAGGATCAAATGTCAGAGAGAGGGGTATACAAACGAGCCAAGCTCGAGACACAGCCCACCCTTGGGGTCAGGAATGTGGGCTCTGTCCCCTCTGAACTCGAAAGAAGGATCCCCATGGAATGGTGGAGTGACCTTTCCAAAGGAAGGGAGACCAGGAGAAGATAGCATGCGTTCACTTCCTAGTCAGCCATGGGACCTGTTCCCCTCCCCTCCTTGGATCCCCACCTTGCGTCTAAGACTCCCTGCTCCCTCCAACTGCTAACAAGCTGGTATATCTTGTTGTATGTGTTGGGGTGGATTTTTGCATAAGCTGTTGCCGCCCTCCCCTGGGCTGCTCTGTGCCCTGGGTGGGTCCTCATGCAGCTGGAGAGGAGCTCTGGTTCCTCCTCCTGTTACTGTGGGCAGGGGTCCTCTCAGACCCTCTGTGCATCCATGCAGAGCCATAGCCTTGGGAGTGAGATGTGACCCAGAGGTGGCAGAGCCTGGCTGCTGTTCTCACAGTTCTTCTAGACCAGAGGCTCCCGCCGGCTGTCCCTTGCTGCTTAGTATTTACCAAGTAAAAGTCATTGCCCTGGAGACGTGGGGTTTATTGACACTGAGAGATGAACGCTGTCTGGTCTACGAGTCTGCAGAGAAAGCCTCCGGTGTTTCTGGGCAGAATCTCTGAGAGAAGGCATCTGCATAGGGGCTCTGAGGTTGGCCAAGGGACCAGACCCTGCCCTGGCGGGGAGGGGTCAGCTTGTGGGTGGCCAGGGTGGCTGGGCAGGGGAGGAGGAGGGTAAGGGCATGGCTTGCGCTCTGAATGACCTGGTTCTTAGGATGTCTAGGGGTGGCGCTGCCTGCAAGTTGTCTTGGGTGGATAGTCCTAGCTTCAGGGACTCCAAGTTCTTTTTCATCTGGGGCCAGCCCTTCCTGGTCGCTTCCCTATCCCTGTGTCAGGCTCAGCCCTAGCTTCTGGGAGAAAGGGTGTAGGGATGTTCTGGTCCCAAACTTGGGGCTTTTCCATTTAGGATTGCTGGTGGTTGGGGGCCTGCTCTGCGTCTCCCGAGCCCTCCACACTTTGGAGAGTCTTTCTTGAAACTGCCCCACTCCCCCTCCAGTGCCTGGGACAAGTTAGGGCTGGTGGGGAGATCAGGTGGGGTTCTCCAAGTCTGAATGGGGACTGGCAAAGGCCCCGATCCCTGTTTCTCCTCATTAGGCACAGTCTGACCCTGTCCCCAGTGTGCGGAGTTGACCACATGCCTCAAAGAGCTCTGGGGACTCAGGCTGATGGTTAATCTGTGGGCCCTGTGGTCGAGCCCTGGTTCCAGGAAGGTGGCCTAGCGAACGGATGGTTCCTGCTGGCCCGTGCAGTCTCCCTTCTGCGGGATCACGAGACACTGGGCTGATGGAATGGCGCTGACATGCTGATTTGGGGGGTGACCCAAATAGCTTATGTGGACAGAGGCCCCATAAAATAAATACATTTGCCTGAGACTTACTGAATCACGATGTTGTACATCAGAAACTAACATAACATCGTATGTCAACCATACTTCAATTAAAAAAAAGAAAAAGAAAAAGAAAAAGAAAAACCAAACCAAACCAAACCAAAACCAAACCAAACAGACCAAAACATAGAACCCCAAAATTTATTTGTTCAGGGTCTGTAAGCCCCAGGGTCAGCCTCACCGGCAACAATCCACTAGCTATCTCCTTGCTCTGGTAACCCAACCAGCCTGCTGCTTTCTCCCACTACCTGCTCCATTTTCCAGCACAAACCATGGGCAGATTGTTGGGTGCCTGGGGACAGCAATTCCTCCCTCTCGAACTCATTTTTCACTGCCATCACCCTGATTTTGATCAGAGGAATCTTGGTGGCTTCTCAGCAGTTCATTCCTCCTACTGTCCAGTTCCCTGGGCGGCTTCCCCTGGACCCGTCTCTGTGCCTGGCACTGAGGGACTGAAGGATGGACCCCTGGCCATGCCTGCCTGTATCCCGCAGCTGTCTGCACCTGCCGCTTCCTCGGCCTACATCTCTGGGCAGCTGTGCCGTCTGCGTGTTCCCTGTAACCATGGCTAGCCTGCCTCAGACACTGGGTGTCTGGTGAGGACAAGGTTTTGTGTTCGCAGGGGCCACCGAACGGAGACTTTGCATTGGTGACAGATGCCTCCTTCCAGACAGCAGATAAAGGTCGCTCCTAAATTCCAGAATAAAATCATCCACTTATCTGGAAAATGTCAGAAAGAAGAACGGCTGCCCTTTGCTGAGCTGAGCCCTGCAGGGTTTGGCAGAAAACTGAGGGAGGGCAAGCCGCCTGCAGGGTGCGGCTCAGGAGAGCCGGCTCATGGCTTGGAGGGAGGACATCGGTCGGCCCCACCTACAGGCCGATGCCGAGGCTGGAGATCATCGAGGCCAGGGCAGGGGTGTCAGGGAAGGTGGCAGCCGTGATGCAGTGTGTACATCTGGTCTGGATTGGGCCAGAGGAATTTTTTGGCTTGCCTCAGCCGTGGTGATAAATTGCTAACTTCACATCAAAGGCTGGATGCTCAGAATCTCTTTGCAGAGGGCTGCTGGAGCTAATATTCTATTTCCTAGGCGGGAGCTGGGGAAGAACCGACCCTTGGAGGGTCTGGTGCTCCTCTGTTGTTCACAGCCCCAGGGCAGCCTTCCTTCCTTCCTTCCTCCCTCCCTCCCTGCTGGCCTACCTGCCAGCAGTGGGCATCCAACTGGAGGCTCAGGACTTAGTTGTGAGTCCCCCATGGGGGCAAGGTGGGCTCCAGGTCAGCCCACCCGTTCCTACCTCTGTGCCTTTCTCTCTGGATGGCTCCCTCTTCCTTGCCTCAATGCCAATCACTCCCATCTCTGGTGTCCCAGTGTCTATGCATCTTGGCCCTGAGTTGGATCATGCTGGAAGCGCCACCCCTTCCAGGGTCTCCCACATCTCAGCAGCATCGGGAGAACCCCAAATACTGAGCAGCCCCCTTCCTGCCCAATGGCCTGGCCACAGGGGCACCCAAGGCAGCAGATACCCCACACATAGCCCTCCTACTGTGATGGGTTGGGGGTGCTGGAAGCCTCTAGACCAAGTGTTGAGAAGGCCAGCCTGCATGCTGTGTAAGCCCAGTGCCGGGAAGAAGGCCAGGTGCCAGGTACACATCTGTGGGAGGAATTGCCGCGGAAAGAGTTCACGAGCCTTCGTCAGTTGGCTCCTCTTGGAGCCTAAAGCAACAGAAATTTCCTTCTCGGGGTTGTGGAGGCTGGAAGTCCAACATTAAGGTGTCGGCAGGGTTGGTTCCTTCCGGTGTCCTTCCTCCCCTCGCAGATGGCACATTCTCCCTGTTTTTACAGCTTCCCTCAGCGCCTTTTGGGGACCTATTCTCCTCTTCGGGTCAGAACACTAGTCATGCTGGATTTGCCCACACACGTGACTTCTTTTTACCTTAGTCACCTTTTTAAAGACCCTGTCTCTGGGCTCACCTGGGTGGTTCAGTCCGTGAAGCCTCTGACTCTTCATTTCCATTCAGGTCATGATCTCAGGTTCCTGGGATCGAGCCCTGAGTGGGGCTCTCTGCTCAGCGGGGAGTCTGCTTCTACCTCTCGCCTCCGTCCTTCCCCACCACTTGTGCTCTCTCTCTCAAGTAATGTTAAAAGAATAAAGACCCTGTCTGCAAACACGGTCATGTTCTGAGGTACCAAGGGGGTAGGGCTTCATTATAGGAATGAGAGGAGGGATAGGGCTCATTCCACAACAGCTGCAATCAAGCCAGTACAGGAACAGTGTGCTCACTCTCCCTTTTACAGATGTGGACACAGAAGTGGAGGGAGGTGGAGGCACTCGGCTTGGCGGTGGAGGACTGGGCAGGGGTGCTGATGGAACTGAGCAGGTGACTCAAGCTGTCCTTCCTCAGGATCCTCTTGGGGGCGAGTCCTAATGCAGACTCCTGAGCCTGCCCCTGCAGCAGCGCTGGGCAACCCCTCCTAAGGGTCTCCAGAGCTCCCTCCACAGTGCCAACACCGCCCCCTTCAACCCCCTGGGGGAGCAGCTTGTGGGAGGCTGGAGGTGCCTGAGCCACCAGCCACTGCCCCTGAGGTCCTGCTGTTGACGTCACTCCAGTGATGACCTCACTTTGTTGCGGTGGGACACACCCTTGTCAGAATTCACGGTGCGCGCTTGGGCGCTGCCTTAGGTCTCAGTCATTAACCTTTCAAAACCCGTGGTCCCGTGTGGACATTTGTGGAGAAGAGAGTCAACTCCCTCTGCTTGAGCTTCCAAATGGACGTGTAGCTCTTTCACAAGAAAGATGCGTTTCTGCCACCGTGTAAATGAACACAGATCTGGGCTCATGCGCTCGTTGACTCAGAAGCTTGCCCCGGACCTGAGAGACAAGTGTTTCTATGAAGGGTGGAGTGATGTTGAAGGAGGCCCACTCTGCTTTTGGTGCTGGCAGATTCTTCACTTGATGCTCACGGCAACCTCATGAAACAGATTGCATTTTTATTCCCATTTTGCAGAGGAGGAAACTGAGGCCTGCCGAGGCAGGCACCTTCCCAAAGTACCATGGCTCACGAGTACCCGCGCTGAGCCTCACATTGCCTGGTACAGGACGACGGGGACCCACCGGCCCCGGGAGGCTGAGAGGTGGGAGTCGCTGCGGCAGCCACGTTCTGGGGCTTGGCAGCAGAGCTTCCTCGGACACGTCTGAGGGCAAATCCCGGCCCCCCGGTCTCCTTTCAGGCCCCCGCAGGCTCTCCTTGCTCGCGCCTGTCATGCCAAAGTTCAAGCCGGCAGACAGACTTGATTAGATTTGACTTTATCCTTTATTTTGAATTATTCATGCCTCTCTCCTAAATTCCCCGGGAATCATTTAATAATGTACAGCAGCAGAAGGGCGCCTAGGTACGTGGCTCTGCCATGCGCTAACCCAGGATGTCTGCCCAGGACAATTTTCCTACAAAGCAAAGCCCTGCCTGAGTGCTCAGGGCTTGGGAAGCCGGCCTGGGCAGCCCAGAGCTCCAGGAATGACCATCCTCCCGTGTCCCTGGCCCCCAGCCCCTTGTGTCTCTGCAGAGCTGGGCACAGCACCTGGCTGGCCATGCCCACTCCTGGACCCCTAGACTCAGCTTCCATCATCTCAGAACGTGTGGGATAAACTCTTCCAGCCACCCTGTTCTCCTGTTCCAGACCCTTCTGGAGCTCCTGTCTTGTGTCTCTTGGGCAAAGGTCCAGACTTGTAATCTTGACATTGGCGGCCCTGCAACCCTGGCCTCTGGGGTCTACCACATTCCCTTCCTGTTCCATTGTGGGGAGCTGCCTGAAGGGCCTGAGTACCTATTGGCCTGGCCCCAGGTCAGCCTCACATGGTTACGATCCTATGGGGGGGAGGGTGGGCGGAGCAATATGTCCCAGTGGGCTGACACCCTTCAGATTACCTCCCTGTCACAGCTCAGGGTGGGAAAGAGAGTTGTTGGAGGTCCCACTAGGAAGCTCCTTGGAGTGGCAGCGGGGAGACCCAGAGGCCTTGGCCCTCCAGGCCAACATACCTTCTGTGTCATTGCCAGGACTTTAGCCATGTTGCCTGCCAGAGGGCAACCCCTTCCTCAGGAGGAGCACAGGGCTTGGCCACATGATGGCAGAGCAGACCCCAATCCAGGGTCATGGAGGGCTGGGCAGAGGCTCAGGGTGACTGGAGGCCGAATAATGGCCCCCTCCCCCATTGTGTCCAAGTCCTCATCTCTGGAGCCTTTCAATATTACCTTATGTGGTGACAGGGGCTTTGCAGATGTGATTAAACTAAGGATTTGGAGATGAGGGGATTATCCTGGATTATGAGGATGGGCCTTAAGTGTAATTAGCAAGTGTCCTTGTAAGAGGGGAGCAGGGGGAGACTTGAGTGTAGAAGGGAGATGTGGTGAAGCAAGCAGAGACAGGATGACATGAAAGACTGAAGATGGAGGGAGAATGCCATAGGGCAGGTCAGCCTCTAGAAGCTGAACAAGGTAAGGAAGTGGATAATTCTTCCCTAGAACCTCCAGAAAGAACAAGCCTCCCGAGCCTTGGCGTTAACCTAGTGATACTGACTGTGGACTTCTGACTTCCAGAACCATGAGAGGATAAACTGGTGTTGTTGTTAAGCCACTGGATTTGTGGAAATTTGTTACAGCAGCAATAGGAAACAAATACGGTCACTATGCTCAGATTGAGGCAAGGTCACATTATAAGAGGCAGAGAACCAGTAGAGTGGAGGGCATGATTCTCCTCTGTGCTGGGATCTCAGTGTTTGGAACTCAGGGCTGCACTCCTCACTCTGTGAGGGACAGAGACAACTTGGAGAAGAGTGGCCACCATTTGTGGGTATTTGTCCTATCTGTTTTCTCTGAGAATGGCTCCCCATCCCTCCCAGGGTGGGGGAGCACAGCAGAGTTTATGCCACGTGGTCCTGTTGCTTTGGCCACAGTTGTTCTGACCATGAGGACAACTGACCCTAGCTCAGCCAAGCAGATGCTCTTTGCTGAGCATCTGTACTTGAAACAGACTCATGTTGAGTCTGGGCTAGTTGAGGAAAAAAGGTCAAGTGAACTTGGGTCCCTGGGCAGCTGTCCCGCATCACACACTCAGAGAGGTGGCGGAACAGAGAGACTGAGGGCTGTGTGGCACGAGTTGCCCTTGGCCCTCTGATGCATAGACGTACATGTGTTTGTGATAACCTCTTAGCTTTTCCTGCTTTGCAATTCTTTATTGAGACAGAATTCATCTGCTAGGCAACCTCACTGCCTTCAAGTGTACAGCTCCGTGAGTTTTTTGTATATTCACAATCCTGTGCAGCCATCACCACTATTCGATTCCAGAACATTCTTACATCCCCCAGAACCTCTGTGTCCATCAGCAGTCACTCCCCGAGTCCTCTTCCCTCAGCCCCTGGAAACCACTTACGTGTTTTTCATCTCTGGATTTGCCTGTTCAGGACGCTTCATATACATGGAACCACACAATCGGTATGTGGCTGGCTTCTTTTACTCAGCACAAGATTCTTGAGGTGGATCTGTGGTATAGCCTGTGGGAGCGTATCACTCCTTTTTGTGGCTCAGTAATGTTCCGTTGGGGGGATATGTCACAGTTTGTTACCCATCACCCGACGGGCATCTGACTTGTCTCTCCTTTTCGCCCACTTTGAATAACGCGGTCATGGACACCTGTGGGTGTGTTCTGTTCTCTTGGGTAGATCCTAGGGCTGGAACCGTTGGGTCTTATGGGGACTCTGCTTAACTTCTCTTGTCTTCTGAATGTTGGTGAGATCTGCAGTGCTGTCTTCTTTCTCATTCCTGATATTGTTTTCTTATGCCTTCTCTGTGTTAATCTTGTCCCAGCTCCACAGAGCTTATTGATTTTTTATTTTGCTTTTCATTTTTTTAAGATTTTATTTGTTCATTTGACAGAGAGAGAGAGAGCACAAGCAGGGGGAACAGCAGAGGGAGAAGCAAACTCCCAGGATGACCGGGGAGCCCAATGCAGGGCTTGAAACCAGGACCCCGAGATCATGACCTGAGCCGAAGGCAGATGTTTAATAGACTGATCCACCCAGGCACCTCTTATTTTGCTTTTTAAAGAACCAACTTTTGGGGGTGCCTTCAGCTCAGGTCATGATCTCAGGGTCATGTCTGCCTTCAGCTCAGGTCATGACGTCAGGGTCCTGGGACTGAGTCTGGAATCAGGCTACCTGCTCAGTGGGGAGTCTGCCACACCCCTGCTCTTTCTCTGCTTCATTCCCTCTGTTTAAAAAGAAAAAAAAAAAAAAAGAATCAACGTTTGGTTTGGCAGATCCTCTTTACTGGCTGCCTGAAAAAATGAATTGGTGTCTGCTTATATTTTAATCACCTCTTTCCTTTCACGCTCCCTGGTTCATTTCACTGTTTTTTCCAGCCTTGCCTTTTGTAACACTTGTGTTCAAAACCGTGTTTCCCAGCAGGCACAGCTTCTGTTGCAAGCTTCGATAGGTGGTACTTTTCGGTACTGCTATGTTCAACATTTTTCTAACTCACATTGTGATTTTTTTTCTTTGATCCATGAATTATTTCAAGATGTGTGTTTCAGTTTTCAAACAGCAAGTCCTGGCCTCGATCCCCTCGTGAAGCTATTGGAGTGTCACTCAGGGTCTTGGCTGCCTTTTCTGGAAGCAGCGAATGTTTTTGTTTTCTCTGCTGCATCATAAATCACAAGAAGTTTAGCAGCAGCTTACAACAACACCTGCTCATTAGCTCACAGGTGTGTAGGTCAGAGGACTGGGCTCTCTGCTCAGGGTCTCAGTGAGCTGAAATTGGGGTGTCAGACAGGCTGCCTCTCACCTGGAGCTCAGGGTCAGCTTTCAAGCTCATTCGGATCATTGGTAGCACGTAGTTCCTTGCATTTGTAGGTCTGAGGTCCCTGTTTCTATGTTGGCTGTCAGCCAGGGGCCTCCCTCAGCTCCTACAGCCTGCCTGCCTCTCTTGACATAGGCCTTTCACATCTTCCAAGCCAGCAAAAGAGAATCTCCCCCACACTTAGAATTTTCTTTGCTGGAAAGAACACTGTCCCTTTAAAAGGCTCACCTGATTAGGTCAGGCCCACCAGGGAGACTCTCCCTACCACAGGACTGACTGATTTGGTCCTAGAGCTGACTTTGGATTCTGGCTACCATATAATCTTAAACACGTGATTCACCTCCTGGGCCTTCATCCCTGCTCAGGACCTACCATTCCGGCTCAGGAATTCTTCATGATCTTGTTAGCTTTCTGAAACACCCTGGCTGATTTAAAAATTGTTGGTCCAGTTCTTCTGCTTTTCCTCCATGGGATGGTTGTTCCAAATGACATACTCATCACTACTGATAGCGGAACCCCCTCTTGATTAGAAAACAAAAACAAAAACCCTAAACTCTCGGGAATCAAAGAAAAATTCCTTATCTTGATAAAGTCTGTCTGCCGGAAACCTAAAGCAAACATCATATCTAATGGTGAAATATGAGGCCAATTCCTATGGAATGTCAGGACGGAGATAAACTCAAGTGCTTTTCACTGCTTCTAGCAGAAACACGGAGTTTTGGCAATAAAGAAGCTAAAATTGCAAAGGAAGAGAACGGAAACTGTCGTTAGTATAGTTAGAGATGAACTTCTACCTAGAAAATCCAAGAAGAGTCAGTCACCTGTCAAATTACTAGAGTTAATCAGAGAGTCCAGCAGGATGGCAGCAGATCCACATGAAGAGTGGTAACATTCCTTCCCGTAGCAGTAACCAATGGAACATGGGATAGAAACAAGATGCCAGTTATAAGAGTCCCAGAGCCTGGGAAATGCCTGGGAATGGATCTGGCCCAAAGGATTCAAATGTTGGAAATCACAAAACCTTAGTGAGGAGCCCAACAAAATCTCAATCAATGGTGAGAAATACTGCACTCAACCCGATGACTTCATTCTCCTCAGGGGCGCCGGGGTGGCTCAGTTGGTTAACCGCATCTGCCTTTGACTCTTGTCATGATCACCAGTGTCTTGGGATCGGAGGCCCACATCGGGCTTCCTGCTCTGAGGGGAGTCTGCTTCTCCCTCTGCCTCTGCTACCCTCTATCTCTCATGAAGAAATAAATAAAATCTTTTTTTAAAAAAAGACTTTGTTCTTCTCAGACTAATGGAAGTTCAGTGAAAATCTCAGTAGGGGGATTTCTCATGAAGTTCATTAAACTGAACCCAAGGTTCATAAAGAAGACAACACAGGCAAGAAGAATGAAGTGTTTTTGACAAAGAATAGCAATGGGCTCTTCCAGGGGGCTCTGGAATGCAGGGATCTCTAGAGCTTGGAATCATGTGGTTTTGGCACAAGAAACACAACACCCTTGGGGCTTGGTTGATGACCCAGAACGATCCAGAATGATCCAGAATGATCTGTGCGCCTATGGGAATTTAGTGCAAGACAGAGATGGTAGTTTCACTCAGTGGGAAGACATTTTTTTCTTTTCTTTTTTAATAAACAGGGAGAAATTGACTCTTTGTATTGGTCAGGGAATACACAGGAAAGGAGAAGGGTATTTAAAATAGAATGGATGCAGGGTGCTAGCTGCATAGGTGGTGGGAGAGCCAGGAAGCCAGCAGGGGCCAGAGAGGCAACACCTTGGCTGGAGGGACAAAGCACGGTGGAGTCAGCCGGTGAAGGCTGGGAGCACAGTGGGCTTACCCAGGGTTAGCTGGAGCCATAGGGTGGGCATGGTTCTTTCTATAGGGGCCACCTAGGCAGAGTGGGATGGGTAGGAACACTCGGGCTGTGCTTTCCTTCTGCCCTCTGATCTCCTGCTCAACCTCTGTAGGCTGAGCCCAGCCAGAAGCCAGGTGGCCTGTGGAGTCAGCTCCCTGTTCGGCAGGCAGGGCTAAGCCGGGTCAGGACCAGGATGGAGTGGGAAGCAAACAGTCCAAAACTGGTGAACCGTCTTCAGGAAAAGAAAAAAAAATCAGATCCTACCTCATGGTTTAGGGAAAAAAAAATCCATATCAATCAAAGCCCTAACAGAAAAAACACAAGAATGAAGTATTCAAGGAAATGTAGGAGAATCTGGTCATCATGTTGGTGAACGTAAGCTTTAAAGAACACACAAATGAAAAATCAACCACAAAAGGAAGGCTACAATTTGTGATATGAAACCAGAAATCTTCTTTAGGACCAAGGATGCCATAAACAAATGTAAAACATGACAGATAAGGGGGAAATATTTGTGATGCATAAAAAAAGGACCTAGGATTAATACCAGGTTATGGAAGCAGTTCTATAAATCAACAAGAAAAAAAAAATAAAACAAACCAAAAGGAAAATGGTCAATTCCAGGAAGAGAAAATCTGGGAAATCCCAAGATGGGAAACTACAAACAGACTGTTAACCCATGTCACTAGTTACTAGGAAAATGCAAATTAAAACATCAAATGCAAAGGATAAAGTAATAATTGCTGGCAAGGTTGTGTGATGGAGACTGGACCTCTAGTCCCCCCATCCTGTTATTAAGTAAGTGACCAGATTCCACATTTTCAGTGCACACAAGGCCTCCCAGAAGTAAGGCTGCATCTCATAGTCTCCTTTGCAACCAGGTGTGGCCACATGACTAGGTTCAGGCATTGACATGTAAGGAGAAGAGTGGACGGGCAGTTTCTGGAATCTTCCTTGAAAGTTAGCCAGTGGGTAACATGTGTCCCTTCTTCTTTGTCCTTTCCTCCTTCCTAAGGTTGGTAATGCAGCTGTGATGGCTGGAACCACAGCATCCATTAGGAGATCTAGGGAATCCTAGATCCATAAGGATCTCTGGGGGGAGCAGAGCTGCTAGGAAGCCCTAGTCGGCCCACCTCTCAGCTTTAATGTGAGAGAGGTCTACCCTTCTACCTTGTTTGTTTCCAATTCCTGTTATTCACAGCAAAATTGATTCCTAATTGGTGCAGGGCACAGATGTTATGGGCTGAATTGTGTCTCCCCGCCATCTTATATCTTGAATTCGTATACTGAAGTCTTAACTCCCAGTAATTCAGAATGTGACTGTATTAAGTAAAAATGAAGTTGTTACGAGTGGGCCCAAATCCCATACGACTGGTGTCCTTGTAATGAGAGGAGATTAGGACACAGGTGCCCCCAGAGGGGCGACCAGGTGAGGACACGTGAGAAGGTGGCTACCTATAAGGCAAGGAGAGAGGCCTCAGGATAAACTACCCCTGCGGACACCTTGATCTTGGGCCTCCAGCCTCCTGGACTGTGAGGAAAGAGATTTCTATCATTGAAGCTCCTCGGCTTGTAGGACTTTGCGGTGGCCTCCAGAGCAGATAGAGGTGTGCTGGCCGGTGGTGGCTGTTTACAGATCTGAAAGCTTCTCCTTATCTTGGATCACACGCCCGGCACCCAGAGCTGAGGTTGTGTGCACGTCCACCAGGTGAGGCTCTGGCCTGCAGGATTACCTTCCACACATGTGAACAAATGAGCAGATACACACGTACACAGACACCTTGCAGAGAGCCTGGCTTGCCTCTGCAAATGGAATGCTGGGCTTGGGATGCTCAAGGGTCCCTATGGCTTTAATTAGCAAGATTTCACATGTGTTGCCAATATCAAATAAATAAGCAGACGGCGACCTCTCCCGTTCCACTCAGAAGATGCCACCTTGCCAGCAGGCCGTGGGCACAGCCTGTCCCCAGCTTGCCTGCGGCCACCACCCTGCTGTCCTGAGCATTTGGGACATTTTGAGGCTGGCTTGGCGAGAGCTCAGGCACCAGCTGTCCTCTGTGTCCACATGTTTTGGAGTGTTGGGAGCCTTCAACTGAGCGGGGAGTTGGGGTCCCCTGGGCAGGCACCCCTATCTGCCTGCCCCATCGTCAGGCACGGGTCTGGCTGCCTTGCTGGCCTCCTTGTTCCTCCCAGTCGTGGGGTCTGCTCCTCTGCCTTCCCTCAGACTCTTCCATCCTGCCCCTGCCCTGTCCATCTCCAGGCTACCTCCTGCCCCTCTGGCCTGGAGCAGCTGTGTTCACACCCAGCAAAGCTGGTGCATGTCCCTTAAAGCTCACAGCAGGGTTACAGCCCAGGGAGGGAGGTTGGAATGTCAAGTCGTTCACCAATGTCTAAGGGCCATCAAAACCCCAACCCTTCTCTTCCATAGCCCCAAGCAGCTCTTTCTGGTGGCATCCTGAGAGGCTGCCCTCTGTCCTGTCCCTGGCTGCAAGGGGCTACACTTGGACATGGACCCTTCTGCAGAGCCTGACAGGGGAGTCAGGGCTGGGAGTCTGAGGCCAGGTACAGACTCCCTGCGGCAGCCAGGGAGGCAACTGGGGCTCTTGGAGACTTTACTTTCCCATCTGTAGAATGGGGACAGTAACATTTACTGTGGAGCTGGTCCTATGCTTCCTATGCTACAGCTAAAGGCTGTAAAGTGGCCAGCCCTGACCTGGGGCCCAGGGTGAAAGCCCAGGGCTCAGAAAGGAATTCTTCACAAGGGAAACCCAGGTGTCTCTCAGGCTGTCTCTTTTCCTCGGCCCCCTCTGGCATCTGACATCCATAGCCTCTCAGTCACTCCTTCTGCAAGCCCAGGAAATGGGGTCTAGAATACTCTCGAAGACCAGAGAGGCCTGGCGCCCTGCCTGTGGTCAAGTCTTCACCCAGCACGGGAGCTCGGTCTGGAGGAATGGAGGGCAGGCTGGGCGAGGAGGAGCCATCAGCAGGGAGAGAGTGTCCTGGGAGGAGGGAGAGAGGAAAGGAGCAGGAAATGTGTGCCTGAACACCCCTGTGCAGGGGAGGGAGGGGTCGCTGGGTCCTCTCAGGGCCCCTGGAAAGGCTCAGAGACTGCAAATGATGTTTTTCCCTTGGAAAAGGTATTGTTTTTCATTTTATTATTATTTATTTATTTGACAGAGGTAGTGGGAGAGGGAACATAAGCAGGGGTAGTGGGAGAGGGACAAGCAGGCTCTTGGCTGAGCTGAGCAAGGAGTCCAGCGTGTGGGCAGGCTCAATCCCAGGACTCTGGCATCATGACCCGAGCTTCACAGGCTGAGCCACCCAGGCGCCCTGAAAAAGATTTATTATTAGCAGACCCAGCAGTTTGGTAGGGCTCATGGACATGTTGACACGGCGGGGGGAGGGGGTAGAACTGAGGCGTCTCTCCTGTGCTGCCCTGCTTGGATCTCCTTTGGAGGCTTGCACAAGGAACCTTTTGGGCTGCCCTTGTGAGGGACATTACTGCTCCTGAGCTCAGGGCACCGGGTGTGGACTTAGGAAGAGACCCCTGCAGATGTGGCCAGGTGCCAGGGAGAGACCAGAGCCCACAGTGAGGACCTGCAAATAAAGAAGGCAGACAGACAGGAGTCCTGCCTGCCATTTCCCTCATCTGCCTGCTTAGTCCCACGATCGAAAACCCCCTTTCTCAGCCTCCTGCGGGTTCTTGGAAGGTTTCTTTAAGCGCATAGACTGCAGAGGCTGCTCCATGATCTCCCTCTGCCTCCGGCCTCCCATCACAGGTAAGTACTCTCTCTACTCTTAATAACCCGCCCTGCAGATCCTTCCAGGCTGATACCTAGAGTACTTTTCCTCGTCCTTTTTTTAGATAGCTGCTGCATCTATTGGGGGCCTGGCAGGAAACAGATGGCTCGCTCTCACTGGGCAATCAGGGGATCGAGGAGTGTTTGCTAAGAGGGACACTTCAGGGAGGTGTGGGCAGGAGGTAGCGAAGTCACGGGAGGCGGGGGAGAGGGAACGCTCATCCGTACTGCCCGAGGCTTGAGAGGCCAGGGGCAAGGGGGACAGATGACCAACGGGGCTCCCTGGGCAGAAACCCTGACCTCAGTTGGCCAGAGGTGTCTCTCCCGGGGCGGGGGGCGGGGGAAGGATCCATACCTCTGTTTCCCCCTCCCCGCGGACTCCTCCCCCACCGGCGGAAACTGATCTGAAATCGGAGGCAAGGGTGGTCCCCTCACATGGCAGCTCCCAGGGGCCCCAAGCAAGGTGAAGGGTGCTCTGTGAGTCTGACGGGTGCATGGAAAGCTCTCCAGGTATGTGCTTAAGCGGGTTCTTCCAAGTTCCTGTGCCAGGCCCATTCTTTTTTTTTTTTTTTTTTTTTAAACAAGTGGTTTCACTTAGATTTCCCATCTGCTGCTCTCCACATGCAGGCATATCTAAAGGATACATTTCCAGGAGTGCAATTGCTAGGTCAGAGGGTTAATGCATCTGCTGTTTTGACAGGCATTGCCTTGTGTGGAGTGATGCCTCTTCCTGCACAATTTCACCAACAAAGGGGTGCTGTTGGATTTGCGTTTCTGCCAAGCCCCTGAGAGTGAGAAGCCACTGCATTTCTTTTCTTTTTTAAAATTTGCATTTCTCTTAATTTGCCTTGCCTGTGTCTGAGGGCCCTTTGTATTTCCCTGTCCATGTTCTTTATCATTTCTTTTTCCTATTGCATTATGGATCTTTATTTTCTTAGTTTCCAAGAGCTCTTTATATATTAGGGACATGTGCTCTCTGACAGTGAGCTGAGTTGCAAATATTTTTCCCCCACTGGGTCTCTACTCTTTGCTTACAGTGGCTTTTGCTTTGCAGGCTTTTGATCCGTCAGTCCTTTACGGTTGTTAAGTTTCGCATCATAGTTTGAAAAGCCTTCCTTGCTTCAAGATTGTAAAACTCGATTCTTCCTGTACCTCTGTGGTTTCATTTATATATATGCTTAGATTTTCAGTCCATTTAGGGATTATCCTGATGTATGGTCTGAAATACCTAATTTGCTCCTTTTCTCCCCCCAGAAGGCTGTAGTAGTGCTCTTTCCCACATGGGACCCTTGTCTGCCGTCCCGGAGGCGGTCAGCATGATCTTTCTAGAATGCAAATCTGTTGGTATCATTCCCCTGAATAACGCTGCTTGAGGTTTTCCCGTGGCTCTCTGGATGAAGTTCAAACTCAATGGCCTGGTGTCCTTGGCCTTTTGGGGCTGGCATCAGTTTACTCCAGCCCACCCTCACGGAGGCTTCGCCTGATGAGCAACCTCAGGCTTCAGATCTCAGGGTCTGCATTGCATTCTCTGGGAAGATCCTCCTGCTCACAGGTCTGGACTGGGGACCTGAGTGCTCCCCAAGTATGTGGCACAACCACGGCCAGGGAGGGCAGGTCTGTGCTGGACCCATGCATTCCAGTGCCTGGCATGTGGGGGCGGGGGACCTTATTCTTGCCTGTATTAAGAAATTCAAGCCTAGAAATCAGGAGAACAGCAGTTGATAGAGAAATAAAAGGTTTTTCAGGAACATCCCTGAATCCACCCTTGGCACTGAAAGGCTCTTAGCCTCTGAAGGGTTTAAGGAAGAGTGGGCGCTGAGCCAGTCCTGTAGACAACCAAAATGAGTGCAGGCAAAAGCTTCCATAATGCATGTACCGTGCTGCCGGTCCCCAGAGATCCATGAAAGGATGGATTATGTTTTCAGCAGGAAGAAAAGAAATTTGTCATCTCCTCCAGTGCTGGGAGCTAAGGTCACCCAGACTGCAGACTCACCTTCTTGATGACACCAGGAGTGTCCCTGGGGTGTAAGGAGATGCTGGGGCTGGGCTGGGGGTCTCCCCATGCTGGGGTGGGGGAGCAGGTGCTGTTCAGCATCTTGGGTCTAAGCCCAAGGGCATTGTTGCCCCACCAGGCACTTCCAGAAGGTCCCCAGCACAACTGAGAAGGGACCCAGAGCATCTCCCCAGTTCAAGCCTTAGGCTTGAGGGCTAAAGCGAACAGCTGGTGTAGACGGCAGGGTAGAGACATGCAGATGGTGACTAAAGACAGGACCGGAGCCGTGAGTGCCCCGAGCCAAGAGCGTGGGAAGTCAGGAATGACTGCCAGGTAGGAGGGCCAGGGCAGGGCGCTGACCTTGAAGGAGGCCTAGGACTTTGACAGCTGTGGGTGTCCAAGGAAGGACCTTCAGGCCTGAGCAAAGAGAGGGAGCTGGAAGATGCTGGATGTGTTTGGATATACAAAACGGGCAGTAAAAAAGTCTTGACCCAATTGGTAATCAAAGGATGCCAATGAAGGCAGTAAGGAGATGCCCCCGCCCCTGCTGCTGCCCCCTAATACTAAGTAGGCAAAGATAAAATCACGTTGGAACCCAGGCCTGGGAGTGAGTTGGGAGATGGACCCTGTTACCAGCATGAACTGGGCCATTGCGGTGGCGCGCGTAGCGAGCCAGGAACTGTATGTGTTTCCCACAAAGGGCTCCTTCAGGTTACTCTCCTAAGGGTATAATTGAGGCCGGGCACCAAAATGCAGCCACACCGATTTTCATCGAAGCACAGTGTATGACAACGAAGAAATCCAGCATGTCACAGGGAGTCGGTTGAGTAACTTTGGCCATTAAAAATCTTGGCGTTAAAAGAGGAGTTGCCGTCCTGAGAAAACGTTCCCCATAAGCTGTGGGTGGGAAAAGCAGGCTTTAATACAGCGGGGACGGAACGAGGTGAGTGGTGCAGAAAAGAACGGAAGTGTGAAGTGCGGTGGAGTCCTTCACTGGGAAGGGGTGTCCCCCCCTCCCCGGGGCTGACAGCGCCCCCAAGCCAGCGGCTGGTTCTTCTGCCATCTCCCTTCTCCCTTCATCTCCTCCGTGCTCTGCAGAGCTGGTGTTCTGCCCCAGGGGAGCAGGGCACACACCCAGCTCATTATAAAAGGGACTCTCCCACTTGCTATTTGTCACTGTCCCCTCCCCCTCCTACAGCTTTCTTGCAAACCTTGTTGGGGGTGGGGTGGCTGGGCTCAGTTCCAGGACTCCCTAATCCTGCCATAATTTTTGCTTATAATTTTATGTATTTATGTATTTATTTATTTAAAAAGATTTTATTTATTTATTTGAGAGAGACAAGAGCAAGTGAGAGCATGAGCAGCAAAAACTGCAGAGGGAGAGCAAGAGAGCAAGGAGCCTGAGGTGGGGCTCGATCCCAGAACCCCCAGATCAGGATCTGAGCTGAAGACAGCGGCTTAACGGACTGAGCCACCCAGGCATCCCTGTGTTCTGGTTTAAAGTTCAAACACACAAAATGGCGCACAGTGAAAAATAGCATTCCTAACCACAAGTTTTCAAGCCAATCAGGACCAGCCAGCACAATGTGTTTCTCTAATAGTCTCTTGGAAATGTTTTGTTCTAAATTTCTGGTGAATATTCAGTTACGTGTATGTAACATCTCTGCGTTCACAGACCGTAGTGCCTTGTCCAGGTCACTTTGTATCTCGTTTTTCATGTAACGATGTGACTGAATGATAATTGCATCTCATCCCCCAGAGAGTGCCCTTTTAAAGGCTGTGTAATATTCTACCCTGTGGACACACCATTATTTACTGGGCAATGGATAGGTTCGGTTGTGACCTGTCTCCTGCTCCTGAGGTGAAGAAGCTTTTGCCCTGGTAAATTTGCAAATGTGTGACAGGGTCTGTAGGGTATAAGACCCTAGAAGTGAGCAGAGCTTTGTATCCTGGAAAATTGGGTGGAAACCACCAACATATCCTCCACAGAAGATGCACCGATTTGTACACCACCAATCACATATGACTTCATGTTTCTCCTTTTGTCCACACAGGGAGTCCTCGGACTTTTTGATCTTTGAAAAAATGATGGAAAGATTCTCACTTACTGTGAATGGAGCTGAACATCTTTTAGTATTCTTTTTTAACATAATAAATTACAGGGATGCCTGTATTGAATTACAGGTGGCTCAGTCAGTTAAGCGGCTGCCTTTGGCTCAGGTCATGATCCCAGAGACCTGGAATCGAGTCCCATATCAGGCTCCCTGCTCAGTGGGGAGCCTGCTTCTCTGTCTCCCTCTGCCTGCTTGTGCCTTCTCTCTCTCTCTCTTTCTCTCAAATAAATAAGTGAAATCTTAAAAAAAAAAAGAAATTTTTACAGCACATACACTGAGAATTATGTAAAACGTATTTGTACTATAAAATGAATAATTATGAATTAAACTTGCAGAAAACCAACAAACAGATTGGGACTTAAAACAGACCAACACCCCAGGACCTACTCCCTCTGTGTGTGCTCTCTCCAGTCTTGACTCCCTCCTCCCCCAAATTCTGTGACAGCGGTCACCCTAGAAATCACTATGCATCTTTAACTTCTCAAAGCCTGTGGCTAATCAATGCCCCCCTTTCCCTCCCGGATAACAGAGGCCATGCCATTTACCCCCTCCTGTAACTTACATGTTATTTCTGTCATGAATTTTTATTCTACTTTCTTCCTACTGATTTCTAGGGCCTTTTTGTGTATTTCCAAATTAGCTCTTTGTTGGTGATAGGAGTTGTAAATATTTTCCCCAGTTTGTCTTTTTTATTTTTATTCTGGCCACGGTGGTTCTGCTGTGAGGGTTTTCCAAAGTGTGTGTGTGTGTGTGTGTGTGTGTGTGTGTGTGTGTGTGTATTAATTAAAATAGACTAGCAGGTTTTACACCAGAATGAGAGTGGCCCTGACCACAATAGATGGTGGAATTACGGCTTATTTTTGTGTTTTTCTTTTGCATTTTTAAAGTTATTATTATTATTTTTTGCTTTGTTTTTGTTTTAAATTGAGGACACATTATTTCCATAATCAGAAAGAAATATAGCAGATGCCAATAGGACAGAAGTATTCGACTATAGCAGGACTGTTGTGGGTCTCCCAGACCTGGGGTAAGGATGAAGTCTTTTTGGATTAAGTCTCAAGTGGCTTCAGATCCCGTCTCCTTCCCCCTCGGGCAGCAGTAGACCCCAGGCTCTTAGCCTGACCCCTGGTCTCCCCAGCTGTTTCCGGAAGACCCGAGCTGGGCCCTGAGAGGTCTTCACCTGCCCGTCCACCATACCCCGTGCTGCTGGCACCCATAGCCTTAAACGTCCCTACCATGCTGCCCCTGTGCCATGCCACCACCCCTGATCGTCAGGGGACACTCCTGAGATGTGAGTAACCATAGCTGGGGGGCTCCTTGACTCTCTGGCACCCCCTGAGAGGCCCGTATAAGCTGGAGGTGGCTTTAGTTGAAACTTTCCTCTTTTTGTCAAGCGCTTTATACCGCCAGGCTGCACCTGGGGCCCAAAGCAGAAGTAGAGGGGACTCGCAGGGTCAGGGGCTGCCCTGAGGAGGGGTGACGGCTGGTATTCTGTTGCCCAGAGCAGGAGTGGCCCCCCAGGGCATGGTCATAGGAAGGCTTTCCCCAGAAGGTAGCGGCCATCCTCAGGATGTGGTAGGAGAGACTGGGCTGCCCTTCCCAGGGTGCAGTGAGGAGCAGGGGGCTAGACCTATCCTTGTCTCTGCCACTCACCCGCCATCCCGGCTTCCAAGCCCACAGCCTCAGAGGAAGGCCTATCACTCCTACTTCCTACTGTCCTCCCCTTTTGGAGCCTTGGGAGCCCTTCCTGGGATGCATACTCCTGGATGACTGTGTGTGCCTCTTACTCTTACCAACTCTGAAGCTTTTAGCGGTTTTGTCTGTTCTGGGGAGCTGCTAGAAAGCTTTGGGACACGGTTGCGTCTCGCCCACGGCAAGCCTAGAGCTCCTGTGGCCTTAGTTTTCGGGTTAGCCTCCTCCTTTTGCTGGGCTTTATGGCCCCGCACTTGTTTTTCTTTCTTTTTTGGCTCCCACATTAATTTATGCAATCTTGTTATATATGTGTCTCCTCGTAAGCACCTTCAATCCTTTCCAGAAACATTGGGTAGAAATCATAAATACCATTTCTATCTTCATCCGGAGTCTGGAGGTGGGTAAACATCTCAGTGACAGCCCGTCTCATTAACCCTTACCTGGGCAGGCAGGAAGGCTGGCTCCAGAGCGGAGCTGGGGAGCCCTGTGGGGTCTAGAACCCCTGCAAGCCTGCGGAAAGGCTCTGGGGAGGGGGCTGCTGGAGGGAGAATGCCCGGCCAGCTGAGTGGGGTATGGGAGCTGGAGGCCGGCATGAGCACTGCTGAGGGCCCCTGAGAACCCTGCATTTCGGTGGCGTGTCTCTTTGGAAGCCTTAGCCCCCTGGGTGTCTGAGAAAAGGCACTATTCACTGACCTAGGAATAGGGGTTTTTCTAGGCTTGTTTGGCAGAGGATGGAAGCCAAATTTGCTGGGGGTGCCCGCAGGAGATTAGCTGAGGGACTCAACCACTGGTTCCAGGCTGAGCAGAGAAGGGCAAGGGGGTGGGGGTGTTGACAAGATCCAGGCCCTGGGGGAGGTGCAGTGCATGGGGGCCGGGAGAACCCTGGTTGGCTTGGTTGTGAAGTTTGGAGTCACTTCCAGAGGTGGGGCTGTCGGTTTCAGGCTGGCCACAGGAGACGCTGGCTGAAGTCGTGTGGTGGGGAGGCCACTGTTGCATGGACAGGTCCCCCCTCTGGATGCTGACCACTCCTTGGGGATGGAAGTGGCAGGGTGTGTCAGTGAGGAGGAACTGAAAGGAAAACTATGTGGACGAGAATGGAGAAAAGGAATAGAGAGAGGGGGGACTGGGTAATATTGTTTTGAACCCCTAAATCCAACTGCATTGGAAGATAATGTATTGATTCATATATTCAGAATCTCAAGGAGTAGTATGGACTTCAGGAGAGGCTTGATCAAGCATACAGTGATATAAGGGAGGCCAGGCGACCCTGTTGCTTTTCACCACCCATGGTATTGACGTCATCCTCAAGCTGGCTCTTCTCTTCGTGACTCAGGTGTTGGCGCTGCGACTAGGATCAGGCTCTCTCTTACTGACATGATTTTTTTCTTAGAAGTTGCGAAAGATACGAAAGTATCTTTCCTAGAAGACCCCAGCCAACATCCTGTCTCACTGGCCTGACTTGAGTCACGTGCCTACCCCTGGAGCAATCCCTGTGGCAAGTTCTGGGTTCTTTTCTGGCTTTTGCCTCTGAGTCAGTGTCTCTGGGTCTGACTGCAAGTTGGGGGGCGGGGAGAAGGGGTAAAACTGGGGCTGGCAGGCGGCTGGAGGGGCACCCCTTTCAGAGCAAGGCTTAGAGAGGTCGTTGGGGTGACTGAAATGACAGGGCGGGAGAGCTGGTTATGGCTTTACCGAATTTGCCCTTCCTCCAAGAATTCTGTTCGGAGACACGGGTTCCATCCGCAGTGTGGAGGCAGGCGTTTTACATCTCCTACATCAGGAGCCGCGGGTCGCTGCCTTATTTACTCCACACACTAATCCCCTTCCTTATGTGTCACGCATAGTACCGAACTTCTCAGTGGAAACAAGAATGATTCACATCACTAGGATTTACATTTTTTGTTGTTGTTGTTGTTCTGGTGTGATGAAATTAGCCTCCATGGCTTAATTAATGTAATTAAAAAGGTAACTCATCTGGCAAATGTGGCTTTGACCCCATCACTTCTGAAGTCACTCTGGGTCACTGGCTGTAGCCGGAGAGGGCGAGGCTGACACCCAGCTTGGATGGCTGTGTCCTTTCAGAGCTAGCCTCCCCTGATGGCCGGCACTGAGTCGCATCCTGGGGAAGATGTTCTTGAACTCAGTACACATTAGAAACTGAGTTGTGTTGGGTGGGGGTCATCTGCCCGAGGCTGGACAACAGGGAGGGAGGATGGAGATGCTGGGGGAGAGCCCCAGGGTGGAGGGAGGCATTCCTGCATTCTCCCCCGCCCCCTCCCTCCCTCAAGAAGGACTTTGCAGACAGACATCCTTGCTCAGTTAAAGGCCTCCTGCTCTATCTCATGTCCCTGCTTCCCACCCACTCCCCACTCTGCTCCCTGCAGCCCCAGGCACCCATGCTTGGATGGGCTTCTGTTTCCCTTGAGATGCCTGCCCCTAGGAATCTCTTGCCTTCTTCCCTTGGATACGTGTGTGGCCCCGAGAGCCCTAGAGCCTGCATTTTTGGTGCCAGCAGTGGGATGGGGCCATCCTGGTGACTGCTCTCTGCAGTGACCCCCTGAGAGACACAGACAGTTTGACTGTCGGAGAGCTACTCTGAAGGGGACTGAAGCGGTTTGCCACGCTGGCAGGGAAGAGAGGAGGGGGGCTGCCTCGAGCAGAGTATGATAAGCGCCAGGCCCGCAGAGCTCCAGGAAAGGCATTCTGGAAGCACATTCCAGACTTGGCCTGAGCTGGGGGCTGAGAACACTGAGTGGGGAAAGCAAGGGGAGCCCTCAGGCAGGATGTGGGGGCTCCCTAGGGGGAGCAGATCAGGCCCCAGGGGAGTTGAGATTTTAGATGTAATAAGAAGCCACTGAGGGCTTTTCTAGAAAGTGGTCTTCGTGGAGACCTAATTTATGAATAGTCAAATGCACCAGTTTTTATGTGTACACATTAAGAATTCTGATAGATGTGTGACAGACATGTGACCACCATCCCATCCTGATCAAGATATAGAACATTCCACCGTCCCTGGAAGTCTCATGTACCCTTCAGTGAATCTCCCCACCCCTTCACCCCAGCCAGGCCAGACCTCAGCCCCACACAACCCCTGGTCTGCTCTGTTCCCATATTTGAGCTGGCTTATTTTAGAACTCAGGTCTCTGTCGTGTCTGACTTCTTTCCCTCACCGAAATGCTTTGGAAATTTGTCCGTGTTTTTATGCATATTAGTAGATTTTTAAAAATTGCCGAGGAGTATTCCATTTTGTGAAAAAGACCGCCATGCTTCTGTTGGGGACGTGCAGAATGTTTCCAGTTTGGGGCCATAAATAAACCTGTTTCCTGAGGGCACCACATTTTCAAAACGCCACCACATTTTCTGGCGGTTTGCATTTGTATCTCGTGGTGTGCTCCGACAGGACATTAGACCAAGTCTCCAGGTGAAGGTCTCCTGGGAACCTCATGGTCCTTCATTTTTCTCTTGAGATCCTGGCTTTCTTAGCTCCCAGCTTCTCTCCTCTTTCCTCTCTCCCTCACCGCGCAGCTGTTAGCACCTGAAACTTGCCCTTTGGTGTCCAGTGAAAACTGGGGGCCAAGCCTTGGCCAGAAACTTCCCAGGGACTTAGCACAGGGGTCCTAGGGATGTGGGGCCAGCCAAGTCCAGTGGCATCCATGTTCGGCCCCTGATGGTCCCCAGCAGGTGCCACTGGGGCTCATGTTCAGAGAGAGGTGTCACTGACAATGTCTCAGGGTGGCTTCTGTTGGGTGGGTCCCCTCCATAGCAGGGCCACCGAGAGCACCATGAAGCCTGGGGTCCCTTCTGGGCTTCCTGATCTCATGCTGTCTCCTGGCTGTCTGCTCTCCTGTCTTTGGTGGAGACCAAACCTTCTACCCTCTACCCTGGCTCTCAAGATGTCCCCACACTGCGGGCTGTGAGGGGGGCACCCTGTTTGACCACACATGGTGACTGCATGGATCCCTCCTGTGATGTCCCCCATAATCTCAAGTCTGTCTCCTCACCAGCACAGTTTCCAGGCCGCTCACACTCTCTTCCTGACTTATGTCTGTGCTTTTCCTTCTGCCTCCCCTTCTCTCCTCCCTCTCCCACCCGACCCAGATTTCCCACCAGACCCTCCTGTCCTGAGGTTTCTGTCTCACCTGACCCTCCTAACACTCCTGAATGTTCTGTCTCACCTGACTCACCTGGCCCACCTCATCCACTTTTCACACCTGACTTTCTTGTCTTACCTGATCCAGCTCAACTGTGAAATTCTGACCTTGGTGCCTCCTAGGCCGAACCCAGTACGCTGTGGTCGTGAGAGGTGCCGACATGTGGGTGAGGTGCAGTCTGGGTGTATGGCCCTTACACCAGCTCTGGAGTGGCCTGTCTGTCCACCTTGGGGTGCTAGTTCAGTGACTATTGGAAGGCATAAAGGTGGGCATCCGTGGGAGATGCTGGAGAGCTTCGGAGAGGGGGGACTACAGTGCACTCACTCTCACAGTTTGTGTTTCCCGTCCCTTTGCAGGCCCTCAGAGGACAGGGCTGGAGCAGACAGTGGGGTATGATGGAGAATCGCCCCAGAACGCAAGGATGGAACAGGTCCCAGGGCTCCTCCTCTGACTTCAACCAAGCACGTCCGCCCAGGCAGGCTTCATTCTGGGTTGGGCCAGGGGTGGGGCCTTGCCCACTCTGCTCCAAGGTCAGAGGCACTGCAAGGGGTGGGGGTGGCTGGGGTAGGCGTGGGCTGGTCCCATTTAGTCATCTGGATTTATCTGTTGAAATTGTGTTGCCAGGCCCCGTCAGAAGATCGGCAGTGCCAGGACCCACTATCAAGTGGGTATATTGACCCGAATGTCAGCCTGCCCCTGAGGCAGAGAGGCCGGGGAGCCCCGTGGTGGGTAGCTGGGATGTGGGGTGGCAGGAGGGTGCACTGTAGACATTGCTGGGGGTAGGTGCTGCTTGCAGAGGAAGGGTGTGTAAGAATGCAGGCAGTGTGTGGTCTGCTCTTGGGCTGGGGATAAGCTGTGGCAGGCGAAGCCATGAACAGCCTCACCATCCAGTGGGGAAGCAGGCATGGCCTCACCCACCCGATTCGATGGCCAGTAGGATTTGAAAACCACGGAGTACACGGAGAAGGAAAGGATTCCTGGGGCTCTGCCAGGGGACGGTGGTGTGGGGGACAAGGATGGGCACAGCCCTCCGGAGAGTGAAGGGGCTCCAGTTGGAGGGCAGATGCTGAGTGTGCCTGCGATGCTGGTCCATGTCTGGTCTGTCCTGGCAGCTGGGCACCTTCGGAGGGTACGTCGGGGACACGTCCCAACTCTGCCGCTGTAAGAAGCAGCTCCTTCTAGGGGAGCACAGCACTATGGCTGGGCCCCCATGCAGGGCCAAGTGGAGAGCTCAGAAATAAGGGTTATTCTGTCATGCAGTGTCAGGAAAACCCACCCAGCAGGGCACTCCTCTCTTAGAAGGATGCACAAAGCACCAGGACGCAGAGCAAAGGCACCAGATGGGAACCAGGATGTGTGAGGGGCGTTCAGGGATGTAAGGGGATGGAGCAAGGGACAGAATGAGCTGTAGGCTTTGGGGACCCTCATGGGACAGAGGCTGTGAACTGAGGAATCTAAACTCAGTCCCTTCCTTCTAAAGCCCCCAGCACAGCCAACCAGCAAGTAGCTGTAGAGCTCGGGACCAGGGTGCATGGAAGACAGCACCGTGGGGAGAAGGATGCGGGACGGGGCAGGGGGATGTGAGGCCAGCGGCAGTCAGCGGCTGGGCAGGAAGGGGAGGAGCCTCCAGCAGGGGTGGAGGTGGAGGGTTTGGTGCACTGGAGGGGCAGGAGAAGGCCAGGGACTGAAGTATGTCTGTGTGTGTGTGTGTGTGTGTCGGGGGGACCCGTGGTTGGCCAGGCCAGGGGGGCACGGGGACTGCCAAAGCTGTGTGGGCTCAAGTTGGGCAGTGGCAGGCACTGGGGGGTCCGCCTCTGTTGGGAGCCAGGATGGCTGGCTTCTCTCTACACCATGTGCGCCTGCTGCTTCTCCCAACTGGGGTTCCAAGAAGTCGGCATTGTTACTCAAACTTCTCTGATTCCCTCAATGGGGCCGAGGCTCTAGCACAAACACCCTCTGTCCATTTGGGTCTTGGGGCCATTTTCTGTGAGTTAAGGCCAGAGCTCAGGCTGGGTGGTGGCCATGTCCTGAGGCTCTCCTTCCTGGAGCTGAGGATGCCTCCCTGGCTTTGGTCTTGACCCACTCACCCTTCCTCCCAGGGCCTGCCTTCCTGCCTGCTTGTCTGCAGGGGTGGGGGCGGGGAGTGGGTGTCCTTGGGTTTCCAGGTCACTCGGTGGGTGATGGCTTTAGAACTAAGACAGAAAAGGGCTTCTGAAGGTATTTCCCTTCATTCCACCAAAATTGTCACTTGCATCAGCCCCAGCCCCACGCATTCATGTCCCAGCTCGAAGCAGGGCAGTCCCCTGGGAAGATCATGGAAGCCAAGGGGATGGGTGGTCAGACGGGGGGCTGCGCTCCAGCTGGTGTCCCCACCGAGGGCTTGTGTCCATTCCAGGATCCAGGCACGAGGCCTGCGGGGAGGCTGTCAGGCCGCCAGCGTCCTGAGAGGGGTGACAAAGCATCGATGGGTCTGCGTCCTGGGCCCCTGAGCCTGGAGTCTCTGACTGCTGGGCGCTGGCCAGCCCAGAGGACAGGACGGTTATTGCAGACCTGGCGGACTGTCCCGTTCCTTCGGGTGTTGTTTTTTTCCATTGCAATTGAAACAACTCCCCTCCTTCTTTGCAGGGCTGGGGCCGGCCTCTCCTGGCCTCGAGCAGCTGAGCCGGGCCTGGGAAACTCTGACTTGCTTGTGCTGCCGGGAAGAGTGCTGCTGTCACATCTTCGGCTGCTGGCCATGTCCCGGGTGGTGACCTCAGGGGTGGGCCTGGGCCAAGCACTGGGTCCTGGGCTGGGGTCGGGGTCTGGCTCCCTGGCCCTGAACCTCCAGCCAGGGCCAGCTGCCGTCTCCACCTCTCTTGTGGGCCGCCCAAGGAGAATGCCTTGCCCCTAGCGTCAGCCTGAACTTGTCTCCCACCCTGGGGCCAGTCCTGAGACCTGGGCCCAGGGAGCTTCAGCCAGGGCCTGGCAGAGGCTGCTGGACCTGCCTGCTCGGTGCCCCTTTCCCTGCCTGTCCTGGCTGATATCAGCCTGAGCAAAATCTCCCCCAACTAGAAGATGAGGCCCCAGCTCAGGCCGGTTCACCCTGTGTGGAGCCGTCTCAAGCTGGGCTCCCGCTCCTGAATGTGGGTGGCCTTGCGGGGGCTTGAGCTCTCAGTCTTGCCTGGCACAGCTCCGTGGGGCTGTCTTGGCACCGAGGATCTGGCCTCCCACTTGCTCTGGAGGACCACCGTAGAGGTCCCCGTCCTGGGGCTCCCTGGAGAAACCAGACCAGTGACCAGCCTCAGTCATGGCAGGATCTGGGAGTCCAGGGGACTTAGGATCAGGGGACATCCACCCAGGCCTGGCTGGCCAGAGCCTGGCTGGCCAGAGCCTGGGGAGAATCTGCAAGGGACCAGATGATGCCGCCAAGCCTGCCGCTTTGGGCTCTGGAATGTTCCACACCTGTTGACCCCTTGCACCTCCACCGAGAGAGCTCAGTCATCAGGCTCCTGGCAGGATGTGGGGTCCCTTCATTCCCTCCAGAGGGAGGTGAATGAAGGCATCCACAGGGGAGGGGGTCCCTGGGGGCCACAACAGTAGGGGCTGGGACCACCCCAGACAGCAGAGCCAAGAGAGGGAGCAGCGTTGACCAGCAATTTTTAATTCAATATATTTCTAAGGATAAATGGTTTCCATCCTCAGCTGTCCTGGCTGCCCTCTGCCGCCCTCTGCCATTTCCGTTGTGTTGGATGAAGGGGTGGGTGCTGGAAACGTCGATTCCTCTGTGCCTTCTCATGTGGAAGAGGGAACAGAAAAGGAAAACAAACAAACAACCCAGAGGAGCAGATGAGAGAAACACAAAAGCATTGCGGTGTGGGGCGAGCGGGAGCAGGAGCTCGGAGGACCCCGAGCCGGCCTGCTTCACGTCTATCTGCCTGCCCATAGGACTGATGGTAGTTTGGAATCTCCTTCCAGCTCCTGCTCCTCTCCTGCCTGTTCCGTGCTCCTTCCCAGACACATTCCCTTCTTCCCTTTGCCCTCATCACGCCCGTCATCGCCTGTGCTCTGGGTCTTGCTCGTGCCGTTCCCTGTACGTGGAGTAGTATTCCGTCTTGCTGACCTTATAAATTCTCCTTCTTCAAGAACAGGGCAAATGCCCTCTCTGGAAACCACCCCCACTCCCTGCCCTGTCCTCCCTACAGTGCTCACGCCATGAGCTAACTCCCTCCCCTGCCCATAGTAGCTCCCACGAGAATGTCTAGCCCGGCGCTGACCACAGCTCCTGTAACCGTCTGATGCTGAGCCTTCTCCAGTGAGCTCCTCCGAGGCAAGGGCACTGTCTGATTCTCTTTGTCGACGCGCGGCACGTCGGTTGAATCAAACTGAAGTTTGGATCCTGAAAGCCTCAGGTCTTCGGGAAATTTGGCTAGTGAGGGACTTATCCCCCAGGGGCCCAGTGTATTGGAAGTTTCCTTTGAAAGCTTTCAGACAGAAGACCCATAAAGGCAGGAAGTGGCCTGGCCCAGTATAGAGGGCTCTGTCCAACATTTGTCCCAGATGCTTGATAGGAAAGAATTATTTTTCAGTAGTAGAAACTTCTTGAACCATTAAATTGGACACGCTGGGAGCTCCACTCTCGTCCCATTTGCTCTCTTCCTCTGTCATTCGTGGCTTTTAAAAGAGCCATCCGATGTCGTTTCGTTTAAAGTAGTTTCAAACCTGCCTGCAGTTGAGTTCAGCCCGGACTGACTGAGCCTGAGCTCTGTGTCCGGCCAGTGCTGTGTTCTGAGCTCGGAGGTGTGTGAGGCAGGCCCACTTCTGCTCCTGGGATGCAGATCCCAGGGTGGGAGAGATGGGGCCTGCGGTCAGAGGGGAGGGGTGAGCACAGAGGTGGGTTCAGGGCAGCCCCGCAAAGGCAGCATGCCTGGGCCACAGATCTAGGAGGCCGATGATGGTTGCTGGCTGAAGGAGGCAGCGTGGGGGGGTGTGTGTGGCACAGAGCTCCCAGGACTCAGGGAGACCAGGGTTCAAATCCTGGCTCCTCTGTCTGCAGGCTGGTTGACGTAGGTGTTTTCCTCTCTGTGCCTGGCTGTCGTCACCTGTAAAGAGGGCAACTGTGGTGGGGTGTTGGCACAGGGCAAGACTCAGGCCACAGGGCTGTGCTTATGAGGAAGCTGTCTGGGATGACATCACCGTGAAGGCCAGATGCTCAGCCCGACTCTGCTACCTTGCTCAGTATCTTTCCTTCTCACCATCCCGTCTCTGCCCATGTACAATCCCAGCCCGGCCACCCAGGCTGGCGGGGTCCAGGGTGGCCCCAAGGTCAACAGCAGCCAATCCCTTGGCCTCTCCGATGCTCAGTCTTCAGGGGAGGTTGAGAGGAAATCCAAATAGGCCTTTGGGGAGGGTGAGACAAAGTCCAGAGCTGGAGAAGTTTCTGGAAGCAGGTTTAGTGCTCGCAGAGTGTGATGCAAGCACACTCTGCTGGTGTGGCAGAGCAGCAGCTGACGACCCATCGAGGAGCTGTCCGGGGCCCTGGGCTCTCGCTCAACCCTGACCACATTGACCACATCCGTTCTCGGGCCCTGCTCGTCTTCTCCCCTCCCTAGAGTCCACCACGCAGAGCTCTGGCCCAGCCAGGGGCCTTGCCAGCCCCTGTTGCCCCAGGGTCCCATGATTCCCGTGGGTGGATCTTCGACGGGGCTGGGAACTAGAGCTGGGGCTTCTCGGATACCGATGCCGTCCACACTGGGCCTTTGGGGACCATGGTCTTCCCAAGATAGGCCTCTGAGGGCGGCTGTTAGTGATGGAGAAACTTTTTTACAGATGGAAGCACTAATTAAGACATTTGAATGTCTTCCATATTCCTAATTCTTTGTTCTTTTCCTTTATGTAATAGAGAAGATCCTGCCTAGCTCATTACCAGCTGGTCTAGTAAACATCTAGAGACTATAAGGATATTTTATTTTAATTGCCTGAGCCTCAGGATTATGGAAACAAGATGGTGGGGGGAAGGGCTCCAAAGCAGGACTGGGAAGGAATGCTCTCCCAGAAGCGGTCACTTGGAGGCCGAGTGTTCTGGTTACTTTTTTTTTTTTTTTCTTTTTTGTCTGAGTGGGTTTAGAGCTTTTGACCTGGACCCAGGAAAGACTGAGATCAATTTGGAGGAACAGATCGGCCGAGCCTGAGCCGCTGCCCGTTCACGGGAAGGCAGGCTTGAGCCAGTCAATTAAACACATTTCTCCTTAATAAATGTGGCAAAGCTGCATGAAAATAGGTCTTATTTTCTGAGTTGCATGAATCAAAGACTGGCAAAAGGCCCGAGAGGCAAGAGCTGTTTGCTCTGTGACAGACACGCACACAGACTCCGGCTGCTGGCTGTGGGTTTAACGTACACTGGGAACATGGCTTGCTTTCCAGAGTATGGTTCCCCAGCCAGCCCAGAGGGAGCAGGGGCCAATGGTGGTGGTGGGGTGGCTAGCAGGAGAAAAACAGGGCGCTACCAGTCCACAGGGTAGGTCCCTACGATGGTGAGGTCTTGCGAGTGGCTGCTTTGGGTCCAGGACTCACCCCATAAATGAGCCCGAGGTCCCCAGCTTTCCCAGAGCAGGCCGAGTGTCCTGGGTCCTCACAGCTTTCCCTGGGGCCTCCTGGGAGGCTTGAGCTCTGAGCTGCAGGGTCAGTGCCTGGTGGCTGCCTGCTCTGTTAACATGCAATGTGGGTGGGGTTGCACGAGGCCACACTTTCTTGGGTCCCGCAGCAGGGTCCATCCTCAAGACTTGGCTCATGGAAGGTTCTGGTGCTTCAGCCAGCAAGCCTGGTGTGCTGACCTGGAAGTGGGTCTTTTCTGGGCCCTCCGTGGGTGCTCCCTGGAGATGCCTTTGGGCCCTCGCCCGTGGGCCATGCAGCTCTAGGAAGGAGGGTCAGTTAGTACTTCTGCCCACGTGGCCCTGGGAGCAGGGCTGGGAGCAGGGGCCATGCAGGGCAGCGGGGGTGGCAGAAGCAGAACAGACAGGCACTGTTCTTGTGGGAGAGGAAAGAGGTGGGGTGTCCTGACAGACTCAGCCCTCACCCCCTACAGGTGGCATTGCTCTCTGCTCCGCTGGACGAGCGCCTGTTTGGCCTTATTAAAACAGGGATGCTCCGTAAATGCTAATTCCCCACTCCTAACCCTCAGTGGGTGTGTTTATGGCCGAGGAAAACTCATTAGGGCTGGAGTGCTTCCCCGGACCCAGGAAGCACAGGGCTCGTTAGGAAGGCCAAGTCCATCCTGGCGGTTCTAATGAGCTGTGAAAACCACTCAGGGCCTGAAGAATTAGCAGGAAGGGTGTCTTTGAATTCCCAGAGGAGAGTTTACTGCCTACTTTGGGGGCCCACAGGCCAAGGCATTGCGTGGAAGGAGGTTAGCAACCTGTGTCTTGCCTATCGTGACTCTAAATTAGAGTCTTGGGGACAAGATTCTCCCATGGGGGAGGCATCATTTTCCTGGGTCTCCCAGACTTTTGGTTGGGGAAAAAGGGATGGAGTGGGTGGGGGTGGGGGTGGAGGCCAGGCTTGGGGGCCATCAGGTCCTCAGAACAAGGTGGGGTGTTCAGGCATTACATCTATGGTTCTCGGGTGGGGACGTGGCTGGTGGCCACTGGGAGTCCAGACGGCTAGCTCCTGGGTCAGGGAGGACAGTCCAGCAGGGAGGGGTCCTGAATGGAAGGACATAAGGCTTGGGTCAGTTTATTCTCAGAGACCTGTGCCTGATGGGCTTAAGTGTGGAAACTCACCAGGAATGGGAAAGCCTGGTGCAGCAGGGCTTGGTTCCCTGGACATTCTCAGTCCCCTGTCCTCTCTGAGACTTCTTCCCTAGGAACATGCTCCTTACATGGGACTTCTGCAGCTCTGGCTCCTGCTCCTGGCTTACTCAGCCCAGTGGGAGAGGGCCTCTCGCCTAGAACTTGCAGCAAATGTCCCAACTGCGGGACTCATCTTGTAACTGGAACTGCTAGGTATGCCTGCCCTGAGCTGGGAGCTGGGCTCAGTCAGACTGGTAACTCTCAGATGGAAGCCAAGGGGCCATGGGTACTGGTAGACCCAACCCAAAGTGATCCTTGAACAGGGGCCCTTTCCTCCAGAATATCTGTACCCCCAGGAAAGACATACTGTAGGTGGGGGCCCAAGGGGCCTACAAGGTAACTGAAGCATGCAAGGGGAGGGTCCCCTTTCTGGCAGGCAGGCAGCCAGTTTCTAAATGCTCCCCTCCACACTGCTTGGCAGGGCAATGGTGCATGCCCCTGGCCCAGGTCAGCATGATCAAGTAATCGTGGGTCAAGAGGCCCCAAGGCCGTGTGCTCCCCATATGTACATGTGATAAGGGTGACTGGCGCGTCTCCAACTCACAGGCATATCTTTGCTCTTCTCTCTAGTCTCATAGATCCTCCGTGGGATCTCATAGGCTATAGGCCCTCTATGGAGATTTCCTCTTTCTTGACACTCTCCATCCTCCCGGCATCCCTGATTCAACATTCTGCTATGTTTCCTTCTGCTCTCCTGGCTGCTCCTTCTCAGCCTAGCTTTCTGCCTCTTTCTCCCTGACACAATCTTTACACTGAGCCTCACTCCTTGGACCCCCTTCCCTCTCACTGCAAACCATCCCAGGTACCGCTCTCCAGCCCTGACTCTGGACCACATGTAGACGAATGGCCCTCAGCTTTGCATCTCTAAGCCTCGAGCTTTGGACTTGCCCACTTGACATCCCGTCAGATCCCGCACTTGCTCTCTTGCTGTCCCCGGTCCCATCCGATCCCCTTTCTGTCTTCCCCAGGAGCAGATCCTCCAGCTGTTCATCCAGAGACCTGGGACAGGCCTGCACCTGCCAGCCCCCAGCTCAGTCCTATAGTGTTTCGAGGGTCTGCATAGGGTCACTCAAAGCAGACGCGCCCTGGGATGGAGCACAATCCCTGGCACTTAATAGGGGTTCAGTTAGCATTTATGCTGTGGAGAGATCCAAACTGCTGTGTTCTAGCAGGACCCCATGGGAGAGCTTGGCTTCTAAAGCTTTGCTTGGTATGCCTGGGGGGTGGGGATTATTGCTGCTATTCTAGCTTACTAGGAAAAAAGAAAAAATAAGAGCTCATCTCTGTTACAGAAACCAGAGGAGAGCCACTGGTTTGCCAGTGCAGGCAGGAATCACACTAAGAACACTTAGTGTGGCACCCACAGGCCCAGCAAGTACGAGCTTGGGATGGTTGTGATTATCTCTGCATGTGTTTCTTTCTTTGTTTCCTTCTTTCCTTCCTTCCTTTCTTGATTTTATTATTTATTTATTTGACAGAGAGAGAGAGAGAGAGAACACAAGTAGAGAGGAAGGGAGAGAGAGAGGGAGAAACAGGCTCCCTGCTGAGCAGAGAGCCCCATGCAGGGCTCGATGCCAGGACCCCGAGATCATTACCTGAGCCGAAGGCACAAGCTTAACGCGCTGAGCCACCCAGGTGCCCCCCACCAGTGACACTGGTATAAATACTGTTAACTAGACTAGCAGCTTTGTCCACGAAGCTGAAACTTGCAGTCATGTGAGCGCCTGTGTGCATGTGCCTGTGTACGCTTACGTGTGTAGTTCTGTGCAACTCCCTGCCAGGTGGAGATTTGGTAACTCCCACCACGATCAAGATGCAGGACTTGGAGACGCGGGTAGCTGTATCCTGGGGCATACAAACAAGTCACCAGGAAGAATTGCTTCATGTTCACTTCCCAAGAAAACAATACCAGCTACGGAGTTCATGCAAATGAAGACCCGTTCCCATGGAAGAGATGCCTTATTAAAATAATGGCCACGTGTGCCTGGGAATGAAATACTCCTTCTCATGTTGTTTTTCAGATAATATTCTCTTCCTTTAGTTACATGGCTTGATGCATATCTGGAATGAGGTACGAAAGAGGAAAAAGTACATGGAAAATCACCATATAATTGTTGTGAGGGAAAATGCTCTATCAAAGAAATGGTAATAGTAGATACCTAGTAATGTTTACGGTGTGCTCAGGAACAAAAAAGCTTAAAAAAAATCCATTTTCCCAAATGAACTCCCCTGTGTCAGCAATTTGTATTCACACCCCTTCTCCCCTCTTCCTGTCTCTGTCCCCAAGCAACTACTTAGCTGTCCCTTCATTTTTGAGAAGGTGCTATAAATGAAAATATATAGTCCATACTCTTTGAGATTTTTGCCTCCCATTTAGCATAATTCCCTTGAAATTCATCAGGTTGTTGCATGAGTCAATAGTTCATTCCTTTTTATTGCTGCCTAGTGTCCCATTATACGGATAGATCAGAGTTTTTTCATCATTAAAGAGTAGAGGTTCTGTGATTATTCATGTACAGGTTTTGGTGTGAATATCAGTTTTCATTTCTCAAGAATGAAAGTCCAACAGGGTGAGAGCTGAGTTGCATGCTAAGTGCATGTTTACTTTTGTGAGAAACTGGTAGATACAGATTCCAGAGTACCACTTTGTGGTCTCGCCAGTGATGAATGAGAGATCTCTGCCTTCACTTTTTTTTTTCTTGTAGCTGTTTTAATAGGTGCATAGTAATATCTCACTCTGGTTTCCATTAGCATTCCCTGTGGCTATTGGTGCTAAACAGTTTTTTCCATGAGTTTATTTGCCATCTCTATCTTTGGTGAGATATCTGTTCATGTCTTTTACCCATTTTGTAATTGGATGTGCCTTTTTTTGAATTGTTGTTGTTGTTGTTGTTTTTAAATAATAAAAAGAACTAACAAGCATTTCTTTTTTTCATTTGATGTTTTTCACAATAATATAAGCTTATAAGACACCCCAAAGTCTGTGTAATGTACCTGTATTAAGGATTAATTAGGTTAGCTGTTGTAATAAACAACTGTCAATTCTCAGAGTTTAAGAACAGTAAACATGTATTTCTTGCTGACACAAAGTCAGAAGTGTGTTGCATGGTTCTTTTCCGTAGCTTTTGCCAAGTTGTAACTGTGGAATCTGGGTCCTTCCCATCCCAAAGCTCTTATCAGCTAGATCCCATGGTCTCCAAAGAAGCTGTGGAGAGAAAGAGAGAAAAGGGAAATACATAGATTTTATTTTTTATGATCAATGCCAGAGGTGGTGTACATTCTTCTCACCTACCTTTTATCAGCCAGGATTTAATCACATGGTCCCAATCCCACCTCAAGGGAGACGAGGAGTGTGGTCTTCTTGTGTGTCCTGGAAGAGGTGGTAGATTCGAGGAGTACTGGGGACATTCCTGTCATTTCTGAGGTATAAGATTGAGCACTCACTTGTTTATTCAGCCAATGCCTGGCTCACAGACCTAGGTGCCTGATGAGTCAAGCGTTGGGCAAAGGGAGTTATCACCACTACATCTACTGCAAGCCACAGTAATCTCCAGCTAGGATGCTGGGCCCTGAGTAGGGCCTTTATTGGACTAAAAGAAGAGTTGGGAAAGATAGTGATGGGTATCACTGTTTCCTTCCTTCCTCCCTCCCATCCCTCTTTCTCTTTTTAAAAGATTTTATTTTTTTATTTGAGAGAGAGAGTGAGCACAAGCAGGGGGAGGGGCAGAGGGAGAAGCAGGCTCCCCACTGAGCGGGAAGCCCAATGTGGGCTCGATCCCAGGACTCTGGGATCATGACCTGAGCCAAAGGCAGACGCTTAACTGACTGTGCTGCCCAGGTGCCTCCCTGCAACCATCCACCACTTTTACCTTTGCATCTAGTAAAGCGTCTGTTCCTAAGAACTTATAATGCAATTGGCCCACATGTAAGGGGTCAGGAGGGTTGGGGAAGTCCGCTCCCTGCCCCATTTGATCCTCTAGCTCAGTTTGCAAACTGGTAGCAGGTGAGTCTCACGCAGTTAACAAGCATACTTTATTTGGCCTGTGTGGTATCATTTTAAAAAACAAATGTATTTAAAAATTATATATATATATATATAATCATAGGATTCAATGAACATATATATGCAGAACCACCAGATCAGTGTAATAGTATTTAGCAATGGGTTTATGGTGCATATAAGAGTCTGCTGACTGGAAGCCCTCAAACCCACAGTGGAATGAGGCCCAGAGGTATATTGTTATAGAGAAGTCTATGCAGTGAAAATACAGAGGCTGTTTATTTTTCCCAATGCTTGGGAACAGCATGCGGGTTTTCCCAGTGTGAGGGGATTGGTTAAAACAGTTACCTCATGCCAGCTTTGGTTAACAGCTTAAGTTTCATTTAGAATTTTTAGAGACATTTCCAAGAAGTAGCCTGTTAAGTTTTGCTTATTTAGTAGAATAAGCTAAATTGTTTTACTTACATGGCTTAAATGTTTTTGTCTGGTCAGGGGATTTTCAAGTTTGGTCTTCATTTTGCACTTTACTTGTGTTCACGTATATAGGAATGTAAATGTAAATATATAAAAATTATCTATGTAAGTTATAGATCTACAGATAGTATATAAGTTCTATGTAAATTCTACATTATATGTAGACATATAACAGATAGATATATCTGTGAGTGGGCCATCACTGCTGTGATTATACAATGTTATATGGCAGAAAAGGTTTTTGTTTTTTAAGAATTATTTATTTATTTATTTGACAGAGATTACAAGTAGGCAGAGAGGCGGGGTTGGGTGGGGAAAGCAGGGTCCCCGCTGAGCAGAGAGGCTGATGTGGGACTCGATCCCAGGACCCTGAGATCAAGACCTGAGCCGAAGGCAGCAGCTCAACCCACTGAGCCACCTAGGCGACTGGCAGAAAAATGTTTTGCAGAAGTAATTAAGTGCTTTCAGCAACTGACTTTGAGTTAATCTAAAGGCAGATTATCCTTCACTGGCCTGACCTTGAAAGAGGTCCAAAGTGGAAGAGATTCTCTCATTGTCTTGAAGGACCACATGGCAAAGAAGAGGGTGTGGCCTTGAGGAACTAAAGGCTTCAGCCTCACCACTGCAAGGAACTGAAATCCTCTGTCACCCTGAATGAACTTGAAAATGGAGTCCAAGTTCTAAATGAGAATGCAGCTAGGCGGACACTTGATTTTATGAGCACTTTGAGACCCCAAGCAGAGAACTTAGGTGTACCATGCCAGGGCTTCTGACCTGCGTAACTGTGTAAAGTATATAATTATATGTGGAACAATAAATCCGTATTTTTAAAAAAGATTTAATTTAATTTATTTATTTGTCAGAGAGAGAGAGAGCATATTCAAGCAGGCAGAGTGGCAGGCAGAGGTAGAGAGAGAAGCAGGCTCCCTGACAAGCAAGGAGCCTAACGCAGGACTCTATCCCAGGACCCTGGGATCATGACATGAGCCGAAGGCAGAGGCTCAATTGACTCAGCCACCCAGACGTTCCTAAATCCATATTTTAAGAAAAAGATTTATTTATTTATTAGAGAGAGAGTATGAGTAGGAAGAGGGGCAGAGGGACAAGACTGCAGAGCCCTACTCGGGGCTGGTTGTGGGGCTGCACACCAGGCTTGATCCCAGGACCCTGAGATCATGACGTGAGCCAAAGTCAGACTCTTAACTGACTGAGCCACCCATGTGCCCTTAAATTCATATTATTTTAAGCTGCTAAATTTGTGTTAATTTGTGATACAGCAATAGAAAAACAATGCATTTCCCCTTTGGATGGCCTTGGCACCTTTGTTGAAAATCAGTTGAACATATATGTCTGGGCTTATCTCTGGACTCTGTTCTTTTCCATTGATCCATATGTCTATCTTTTTTTTTTTTTTTTCAAACTACTATCGTTTGAATTACTGTAGCTTTATAGTAAATTTTGAAAATTGGACACTGGCTTCCAGATTTATTATTCTCTTTCAAAATTATCTTGGCTATTTTAGGTTCTGTGCATTTTCACATAAGTTTTAGAATCTGCTTTTCATATCTACAAAAAAAATTGCTGGAATTTTGAATTTGAAGATCGATTTGGGGAGATTACACAGATTAATAACATTGAGTCTTCTGATTCATGAACATGATATTTATTTCCATCAGTTTAAGTCTCCTTGAATTTCAGCAGTGTTTTGTAATTTTCAGTGTGGAAATCTTCATTTGGAAGATCATCATTTTGGAGGCATCATTTGTTAAATGTGTTTGTATGTATGTAATGTTTTTTCATGCCATTGTAATTAAAGTATTGTTAATGTTTATATTCTAATTTTTTGCTGCTGGTGTATAGAAATTCTTGTTTCAACCTTGTATCTGTGAATTTGCTAACTTCATTTATTTATTCCAGTAGTTTGGGGTAAATTTTTTAAAAAGATTTTATTTGTTTATTTGAGAGGGAGAGAGAATGAAAGAACAAGAACATGAGCAGGGAGGAAGGGCAGAGGGAGAGGACAAGCAGACTCTCCACTGAGCGGGGAGCCCGATGGTGGGACTGGATTTCACGACCCCAGGATCATGACCCGAGCCAAAGGCAGACACTTAACCAACTGAGCCACCCAGGTGCCCCTGGGGTAAATTCCTTAGGGTCATCTACATGGACAATCAGATTTTCTATGAATGCAGGCAGTTTTATTGACTTCCTTCAAATGTGTTTGCCCTTTGTTCATTTTTCATGCTGTACCAAAGTGTACAGGACCTCCAGTATGATGTAAATGGGGTTGTGACAGTGGATGGCATTCAGTGTACACCACTTAGTATAGTACAAATACTTTTTTCATAACTTTTTTTCTTCAAATTGAGGAATTTCATTTCTCTTCCTAGTTTGCTGGAAATTTTTGTCATGAGCCAATGTCAAGTTTTGTCAAATTCCTTTCCTGCTTCTATTCAAATTGATGAGGGAAAAACTAGAAGGGAATTCTAGGGCCTGTCTCAAAGCCCTTCCAGGTTTTTCTTCCCTACCCAGCTTCCCACGCACGCACCAAAAGTACCAAGTACACAGAAGTAGAAGGGTATAAATTACCCTCCCTGCCTGTGCTGGGGGCTCAGACCTCTGGAGAATGCTCTCCTCTGAGCTCGCTGGTGTTAAATAAACCTTGGACCCTCCGAGGTCTCCCAGAGCTGCTTGGTTCTTCTGTTGGGATCCTGTCCAGGTTCCATAACATTTGGTTCCCTGACCGGGAAGCCCAGCTATGCTGGCCCAGTAATGGAGAAGGTGTGCCCTGCCTAATTTTTGGTGGGCAGTCTCCCACCTGGTGCTGGGTCGCCTCAGACCGGTCCTGTGGGCGCTGTTCCTGCCGGACTCAAAGGAGATTTGGCAGGTGAGGACCTGGTCCCAACCACATCGGATTCCGGTAAAGCCTGGGGCCCCAGGACCTGTCAGGCCCATTGGTGAGGGTGGATAGGGGAAGATGATCACTTCCCAGAGAACTCTTAGAGGTCCACAGTCAGGACTTCCTGGGGTGGGAGAGGTCCCTTAGGTCCCCCCAAGAGGGAGCATAGGAAGGAATTTCCGAAAGGAATCCCACAGGTCAGGGCCTCCTGGGAGGGACGAAATGTAATAACTTTTGGAGTCAATGCATAAGTGAATGTGCAGTTTGACCTGGCTTATTAGGCGGACTGGTTCTGTGGCTCCACAGGGGCACCCTTAGGGTCCCCGGAAGCCTGCAGAGTCCGAGTGGGCCCTAACTTGTTTCCATGGTGACCTCATAAGGTCTAAGGCGAGCCCTTCGTGGTTCCAGTCTGGGTTTTATACAGACTTGCTATGGCCGAGAGGCACCCAAGTGTCCTCTGGGATGGCGGACAGACAGGCATCTGACATCTCTTGCCTTGATCAGGTCTTTAACATCCCTAATCCTATTTAGGCTTGTACTATAAAACTTTCTAAGGTTTTAACAAACTTCCTAGGATTTAAATTGCAAATGAAGTCTTCTTAACTTATTAGGCCTTTTATTTGGTATGCTAAGTCACTCCAAAAGTACTGTTAAACAAATGATAAGCCTTGGGTTACTTTTGGATGGGTGCTACTTCTTTTCTGGAGGTTCTATGCAGTTCTAAAAGTTTAAACGGACTAATATAAGATCATCAATGTTCTGACTATTGAAGTGTTGTGTGTCACAGAATAACTAAGCTTCCTTGTCAACCATATCATGGTGAACTCTCATATTGGGCCATTGGCAGTGTCTTTACAGTTGTTCTTATGGTTTTGCAAAATGAGGTTCATCTTCAAAGAAGTTCTTGTAAAGGACTTTTAGGACAAAAACAGGTATTCAGTATCTTTAAGATCAAAACTGAAATGATTAAGAATTTCCAGAACTAATTAAAAGTTGCATTCAAACTAAAAAGAATTAGTAACATGGGACTAGATGAATTAAAAGGACGATTATAGTGTTTGAAATTTGAAGCATTGTTGACTCTTCCAGATTAAGAGAAACTTTAAGTATTAATTTGCAAACAAATTGAAGCCTTTAACTTTTCTGTCTACCTGAACCCTCTGAGATTCAAAAGGTTTCAGTAAGTATTCTTTTTTCCATGGCAGTCATAGTTATTTGCATAAGTTCAATAAGAATCTGTTCTCCTTATAACAGGACACCATTGAAAACATTGGTTATTTTACCAAGACTTTGACTGGAATGTCTTATTTGAAAGATGTGCGTAGAATCAGATATGACCAAATAGCTTTAAGGAACTAAGGTTGACTCCATGAAATGTGGAACCATAAAGCCCCTTGGAAATGTCAACATGATGCCTTGCTTACAGAGTTTCTAGCAGCCTCCACGGGTAAGTAAAGAATGTCACTTCCTGACAGGTGAGTAGAAAATGTCACTTGCTGGCAGGTGAAGGAATCTCAAGATATATTGGGGGGGCCTCACGAAAAGGAAGCCATCCATCCAAATCTAAAGATATTGCAGGCATGTCGGATGGCAAGTACTTGGCCTGGCTTCTGGACTGGAGAGGCTACTAAAAGTTCAATCTAAAGATTCCTTATGAAAGTTCCAGCAAAGCAGATTCTTAAAGATCTACATGATCAATCTTGTGGAGCTTCTGTAAATAATTATGCCATTTATTAAAACTGGACTTGTTTTTCTTTTTTTTAAAGATTTTATTTATTTATTTATTTGACAGAGAGAAATCACAAGTAGATGGAGAGGCAGGCAGAGAGAGAGAGAGAGAGAGAGGGAAGCAGGCTCCCTGCTGAGCAGAGAGCTGGATGCGGGACTCGATCCCAGGACCCTGAGATCATGACCTGAGCCGAAGGCAGTGGCTTAACCCACTGAGCCACCCAGGCGCCCTGGACTTGTTTTTCAAACAAAATAGTCTTATTTGGCTATTTCTGAAAATGAGGGTTTTTTTTGGGCGGGGAAAGAGGCTTTTTTTTTTTTTGAATGAGGGCTATTATAGAGAAAAGTTATGTTTTAATAACATGCCTTTGTGGATGTTAAATTCTAGTTTTGATTGTCTTTGAAAAATGTTTACCAAAGGCCTCCAGTACATGATGGGAGGCAGACTTACTAAATACCAGGAAATGCTTAAAATAATACCTAAAACTTGTCAAACTTCAAACCCAGCTGCCCTTATGCCTGGGCCTGAACATCGTATTTCTATAGAGCATGACTGTTGGAGGTCATGGATCTTATTTATTCTAGTCAGCTGGATTTGAAAGATTCCCATAGCTATAATTCACCACAGAGGCTCTATGGCAGACCCCCATAATAAGAAGGCTCAGAGGAGACCTCAAACAAATTGGAGACTTAGAAGTGTCCCAACACCTCCAAGCTCCGGGAAAAACTCTTAAGGCGCATCTCCCGAGAAGCTTTAGAAAGGACCTCCTCAAACCACAGTGGAAGGCTCCCACACTGTTGTTCTAACCACCCCTACTGCCCTCAAGGTGTCAGGTGTCACTGCATGGGCCCCCCACTCTAGAGTAAAGAAGGCCCACCAGTCGGACGAATCACACCAGTGAAAGCCCAACCAAACCTATGGGCTCACTCCGTTTCCACCTTCACGAGATTCTACCGACTGATGGACATCTGTCTGCCGTGGCCCCTGGCTATCATTGGCGAGGTATCCCTCACCTGAGGAGTTTGACTTTACTATGCTGCTGCCCCTTCTGACTGGACTTTCTCCTAGAAACTTGTTATTGTTATTGGTTATTGGGCAACCTTAGGAACCTTAGGATGGATTGCTAAGTTCATAGAAAACACTGTTACCAGGTGAGCCACCACCCAGACACTACTAGCCTTGCAGGGCTGTCAGCCCATAGGAGATGATAATGATGTCCTCTAAACTAGGTGTTTAAAGGGGTATCAAAGTGGGGAATGATAAGGGAAAAACTGTATTCTAAGATGGCCGACCAAACCAGCAAGGGAATTCCAGTCCCTATCTCAAAGCCCCTCTGGGTTCTTCTTTCCTATCCTGTTTCCTGTGTGTGCCAAAAGTACCAAGTATGTGGAAGTAGAGGGTATAAATTACCTTCCTGGTTTGTGCTAAGGGCTCAGACTTCAGAGAACACGCTCCTTTGACCCTGGTGTTAAATAAACCTCCAGTCTTCCACAAAGTCTCCCGAGTGCCACTCAGTTCTTCCATCAGGATTCAGTCCAGCTTCTGTAACAAAATGACAGTATGATTTTCCCATTAACTTCATTAGTGGTATGGATTATAAATTGGTTTTTTGAGTAGAGAGTTTGCATCTCTTGGAATCTACTTGGCTGTGATTTATTGTCATTTTTTTACATATTGGAGGATTCTTTTTAGATTATATTTAGTCCTATGCTGAGGACTTTTGCCTCTATGTGTGTAAGATTGGTAATTTTTCATCCTCAAGTATTTGGTTGAATTCGCCAGTGAAATAATTTAGATGTGGAGTTTTCTTTGTGGGAACTTTTGGTTATTGGTTCTTTTATAGAGTTACGTTGTGGGTGATGGTCTGCAAAGCTGGATGCCATCTATTGCCTCCTTTTCTGTGTGCTTGCTCCTATGTGGGTCTCTATCCCCATTGCTGGGGTGGCCTTGAGACTTGCTTTGAAAAATGGAATATGAGAAAATGATGCTCTCTCAGTTCTAGATCCATTCCTCATGAGCCCGGGCAGCTCCTGCTTTTTCTTAAAGCCAGCCACTGTGTAAAAAATCTGACTACTCTGAGACCACATTGTTGAGAGGAAGCTCAAGTGGAGGGATCATTTGGAGGAACACTGAGGTACCAGACATGTGAGTAATTCATTCTTGGAACTTCCATTTTGGCCCAGCTGCCAGCTGAAAGCTACGGAGTGAGTCATTCCAGCCAGTACCATTTGGAGAAGAACCACCCAGCTGAGGTCAATTAACTTAGCAACAGCATAGGGTTTGCTACTTTTGTTATTTTAATTTACTAAGTTTTGGTATTGGCTATGAAGCAGTAGGGTGCTGAAAAAAAGGGCTATTCATGTTTTTTCTTTTTTCTTGTGTCACTTTTGGTATATTTTGTGTCTCAAGGAATTTGTCCATTTCATCTAAATTGTTGGATTCTTCATAAAGTTTTAAATAATGTCTCATTTTTAAAAAAAAGATTTTACTTATTTATTAGGAGAGAGAGTGAGAGAGAGAGCAGATGAGGAGGGGAAGAGGGAGAAACAGGCTCCCCTGCTGTGCCGGGAGCTGGATACTGGTTCCATCCCAGACCTCGGCGATTATGACCTGAACCGAAGACAGACAAATAACCAACTGAGCCACCCAAGCACCCCAATATTTCCTTATTTTTAAATTATCTGTCAGATTTCTAGTGATAACTGCTCTTCTATTTCAGGTATTTTGTAATTCATGCTCTTTTTCTCAATTAGTCTTCCTGATCAAGAAATTGTTTGGAGTTTTTACAGTTTTATTAATCACTTCAAAGAGCTATTTTTGGCTTTGTTAGTTTTCTCTGTTAATTTTCTTATTTTATATTGAATTGATTTTGGCTCTTTATTATTTCTTTCCTTTTACTTGCTGTGGGATTAATAGGTTCTTCCTTTCTAGACTGCTAAGATGTAAATTTGAACTATTGATTTTTAGTCTTTGCTTTTTTTCCTGTTATACATATTTAGAAGTTTGAATTTTCTTCTAGACACTATTTTAGGTACATTCTGTAAAATTTGTTATTTTTTAAATCATCATTCAGTTAAAGTATTTTCTGATTTTTCTACTAATTTCTCTGTGTCATATAAGATTTTGCTTTCCAAATATTTGCAGTGATTTTCTAGACACATTTTATTGTTCTTGATTTTTAACCTAATTCCATTGTGCTCAGGAAATGTACTCTCAGAAGATTTTAATATTTTGCAATTTACTGAGACTTATTTTATTGCTTAGCATATGGTCTATTTTGGTGAACATTCATGTGCACTGAAAAAAAAAGTGTATTTTTTTTTTAAAGATTTTATTTATTTATTTGACAGACAGAGATCACAAGTAGGCAGAGAGGCAGGCAGAGAGAGAGGAGGAAGCAGGCTCCCTGCTGAGCAGAGAGCCCGATGCGGGACTCGATCCCAGGACCCTGAGATCATGACCTGAGCCGAAGGCAGCGGCTTAACCCACTGAGCCACCCAGGCGCCCAAAAAAAGTGTATTTTGAAGTTGTTCAGTGAGATACTCCGAAAATGTTAATTAGATAAATATTGTTGATATCCTTACTGGTTTTGTTTCCTTATTCTGTAACTTACTGAGGTAGAGGTGTTAAAATCCCCAGTCATGAATTGTCTAGTTTTTTATTCCCTTGAGTCAATTTTGCTGTATGAATTTTGAAGCTCACTTATTAGGTGCAAACAATGCTAAGTTTTTGTGATCATGACCTGAGATGAAGGCAGATGCTTAACCAACTAAACCATCCAGGCATCCCACCTTTATCTTATTTTATTTTTTTTTTCAAGATTTTATTTATTTATTTGACGGAGAGAGACACAGCAAGAGAGGAAACACAAGCGGGGGAGGGGGTGGTGGGGGTGGGAGAGGGAAAAGCAGGCTTCCCACTGAGCAGGGAGCCCATTGTGACGCTCAATCCCAGGACTCTGGAATTATGACCTGAGCTGAAGGCAGCCGCTTTAGAGCTGAGCCACCAGGCACCCCCTTTGTCTTATTTTAATATAACAAACCATAGTAGTTTTCTTCTTTTTACCATTTTCTTCTTTTTACCATTTTCATCTTTTTTCCCTTTTTAAAATTTCAACCTATCTGTCTATTTATATTTCACATTCATAAAGTTGGGCATTTCTTTTAAAAAATCTATTCTCAAAAAAATCTATTCTGACAATCATTTCTTTTTAATTAGAGTGTTTGGCTCATTTATACAAAATTATTGATATTGTGGGTTTTAAGTGTAATATCTAGTTATTTGTTTTATATTTGTCCCATCTGCTTTGGGTTCCTATTCTACTTTTGTTGGCTTCTTTTGGATTAATTATTTAAAAAATTTTTTTAATCTCCTCTATTGGCGTCTAACTATTCCTCTTTTTCATTTTAATTTTAGTAATTTTAGAGATTACAATATGTGTTTTTAACTTATCACTGTCTACTTAAAATTAATATTGCTTCATTTCACACATTACTATTTACATTTCACAAAGAAACTAATAAGAGCATAACCTCATTTTCCTCTCTATTCTTTGTATTATTGCCATAATTTAAATTTTGTATATATTAAACCTCAATTTATTTATTATCTATCTACCTATCTGAGAGGGTGCACCAGTGGGGGGCAGGGGCATTGGGAGAGGGAGAGAGAGACTCTTAGGCAGAGAGAGGGAGAGAATCCCAAGCAGGTTCCATGCTGTGTGGAACCTGATGAGGGGCTTGATCTCACACCCCTGCGACCATGATCTGAGCCAAAATTGAGAGTGGGATGCTTAACTCACTAAACCACCCACGTACCACTATAAACCTCAATTTATAATGCTATTACTTTTGCTTTAAATGGACATTTGTCTTTGAAGGAAATGAAGGGAAAAACTAGAGTTTTAAGTGTAGATGTTTATCCTTTTCAGTGCTTGTCATTCCTTCCTGTAGATCTGTGTTTCCATCTGGTGTCATTTCTCTTCAGTCTAAGAACTCTCTTTAGTATTTCTTTTCTGTATTTCTTATAGTGCAGGTCGGCTGGCAAATGGTTCTTCCAACTTTTTTTAATCTGAAACGTCTTCATTTCATTCTTATTTTGAAAGAATCTTTTTGTTGGATATAACACTCATCAGTTACAGTTTTCTTTCTTTCTTTTTTCTATGTTATTCTATGATCGTCTAGCCTCCATTGTTTCTGATGAGTATATAGTTGTCACTGAAGTCATTGCTCCCCTGTATTTATTTGTCATTTTGCTCTTGTTGCTTTTAAAGTTTCTTTTCTGGGCACGTGGGTAGCTCTGTTGGTTAAGCGTTTGCCTTTGGCTCAGGTAATGATCCCAGGGTCCTGGGATTGAGCCCCGTGTTGGGCTCCCTGCTTGATGGGGAGCCTGCTTCTCCCTCTCCTCCCCACTCATGCTCTCTCACTATCTCTGTTTCTCTCTCAAATAAATAATACATAAAATCTTAAAAAAAAAAGTTTCTCTTCATCTTTGGTTTTCAGCAGTTTGATTATCATGTGCTTACTTGCAGTTTTTAAATTTTATTTAGTCCTTCTTGGGGGCTTATTTAATTTTTGGGTTGGCAAGTTGATGCTTTTCACTACATTTGGGAACATTTCAACAATTATTATTATTTTTTAAATTGTTTATTTCCCATTTTTCTCTCTGCTTTCCTTTGAGACTTGAATTAGACTTCTTTTGACTAATGTGCTACAGGTCACTGAGACTCTGTTCATGTTTTTAAACATTTTTAATCTCTTTCCTGCAGAGTGGAAATTTTTATGAATTTGTCTCTGGTTCATTGGCTCTTTCTCTTGACACTTTAAATATGCTTTTAAGCCAATCTAGTAAATTTTTGATTACTGATACTTTCTTTTCAGTTGCAGAATTTCCATTTTTCTTTTTCATAATTTCTTTTTCTCTGCTTACTTTTTTCATCTGTTCACTCATTACGACCCTAATTTTCTCTAAGTTCTTAAACATGTTTCTGATAGCTCTTGAAAGTCCTTGTAATGCTGATTCTGATTCTAACATTTGGGTCATCTGAGGATCTGTTTCTGTCAACTGCTTTTTTTCTTGATCACGAGTCACATTTTCCTGTTTCTTTGCATGCCCAGCAATTTTTATTGTATCGTGGACATTGTCAATTATACATTTTAAGGAATCTGGCTTAGTTTTACTCCCATTAAAGGGTTTGGAGGTTTATTTTTTCTGGCAGACAATTTACTGGCAGTTCTTGATCCTGTCCAGGCTTGGTTTGAGGCTTTGTCAGGGCAGCAATGAATCCATTGCTGTGTAACAAATGATCCCCAAACTTAACACTTCAAAACAACAAAATTTAAGATGCTTCTATTTTTAAGGATCAGGAGTCTGGGAGTGACTTGGCTTGGTTGTTCTGGGTCAAAGTCTCTTACAAGGTTGCTGTCAGGTTGACATTTGGTGCTGTGGTCATGTAAGGCTCTACTGTGGCTACGAAATATGCTCTCAAGCTCACTCATCTGCTTGTTGATGGACATCTGCTCAGAGGCCTCTGTCCCTCTTTCCTGGGGCTTCTCCATGGGGGGACTAGATGAGGGTCTGAATAATAAGAAGTGAGAATCGTTTGGGACCGTCTGGAAAGTTGGCCACCAGCTGCTGCAGGGGTGTAGGGTAGCACTTAACTTTAGGGTGGGACTCCTCGATCTTGACACTTTCGACTTTTGGGGCTAGGACCTTCTTTGTTATGGGGAGCATCTTGTGTACTGTAGAATATGTAGCAGCATCCTCCGTCCTACCCACTAGATGGCGGTAGTACTTCCCACCATGACTGTGAAAAGGTCTCCAGACTTAAGCAGAATCAGTTTGGGGGAGGAGCCAAATCACCCCTTTTTTCTGAGAACCACTTCTCTAGGACATGTTTCTTACTCAGGAGATGCCGGGTATATATTGCAACTCAGGTGAATGTCTTAATTCACTTTCTTTCCCTTAATGGGATTGGGGCAGAACCCCAATGGCTCCTAGCAACTGTGTGACTTTCAATATCTCAGTTCTGCTTTCAACTGTGTGTCAACTGATTTCCATTGGATTTTTCTTTCTCTGTACCCATGCAGAGCGGGTCTCAGCCAGAAATCTGTGATGCCCCTCTACACATTACCCAATGCTTTTACATTTCAGGTGTTTCAGCAACCCAAACTCTGGTGCCTTTTCCCTCAATGTAGCATTTGTGCTCTCTCTACTTGGACATGCTGGGGCTCCACATGGTCAGGAAATCATTTTCGGTCAAGAGCCACAGAGCACACAGGGCTCACCTGATGTGCTTCCTTCTCTCAGGGGTGCAGTCACGAGCTGGTGATTGTCCAGTGCCTTTCAAAACCTTAGCTTTAGGTGTTTTGTGTCATTACATCTGTTGACAGGAGAAGAACAAGTGTGATGCCAATTAGTCCATCATGGTGGATTTAGACATATCCCACATAGTGGGCTTTTTTTTTTTTTTTTAAAGGAACCAGCATTAAAAAAAAAAAATCAGAAAGTTTCATTTAAAAACAAATCTCTCCACTGCCCTTGAAAAATCGTATCTGTCAACAAGGCATTGACAAATAGCAGCATTTGGCCAGACTGATGGTTGCCATTTACCTTCATACTTACGCTGTTGTTTTCCTCATTTCTATACATACCAGTCTCTCTACTCACGTCTCCTACACAAATGAAAAGGATACTCAGGGGGCAGTGTGCTTTTTCTTGTACATGTCCAACCTCACTTGTTTTTGTCATCTGTGTTTGAGTTGGTCACCTTTCTCCTTGAAATTTAGGAGCCTGGGGGACAGATGAGATCCAGAGGGAGGAAAGCATCCTGGTGTCATCTGTCTTGTCCATAAACAAATCCTGGAGACTGATTTGAGCCAGTGCATCTCCTATGGATTCACTGGGCTGGGTTTAGCCACATAGGTACCACCAGGAAATTAAAAAAAAAAAAAAAGATTATTTATTAAAAAAAAAAAACATTATTTGTTTGAGAGAGAAAGGGGGGGCGGAGAGCGTGTATGTGCATGCGAATGAGTGGGGGGAGGGGCATAGGGAAAGTGACAAGCAGACTTCCTGTTGAGTAGGGACTGCTTGGGACTAGATCCCAGGACCCTGAGGTCATGATCTGAGCGGAAGGCAGACGTTTAACTGACTGAGCCACCCAAGCACCCCCAGGCAGTTAATTAAACAGACTCCCTGATGGGTTGGCTCTGATGTGGTTGTCTGAGCCCAGTAAGAAGAAATTGATTTTCTTGAGGGCTCTGGCTGGAGACCCTTCAGGAGCAAGTTACTGAGAGAAAACTCGAAGTGCAGAGGGACCCGAATTTACACATGTCTGGGACACCATCTGATTCAGCTCTCTGCACCCTGTCTAGGGGTTCTGAACTCTACCCTAAATGGAGATCCTGTGGCTTATTCCCCAGGGAAATCCTGTGCACTTAATCGGATCAGCCATCGCTGGATTTGTAAAGGCGGGGAGAGCCTTAACCTGGGTTAAGGGAGGTTTGCATACTCCACTGTTCAGTGGGGTCTGATATGCAACATAAATAAATATTTTATTTTTTTAAAAATTTCAAAAATTCAAATATTTATATTAAAAAGCTAGGTTTTTAACGAGAGTGGTAATGGGGTCTGTGGCCACTGGAGAATACATTTCCTGGTTGGGCAATCTCTCTGGAAGTTTAAAACATGGTTCAGAGAGAGCACCATGGTCTGGGCTTGATGGCCTGAGCTGCCATCTGGCCACATGGCATGACCCCTCCGGGACTATATGTACCCTGGGGTCCTAGGTCTGTACTCCTCTGAGATTCGGAGTTGTCTGGTGCTCAGCTAGTGCAGGGGCTGTGGAGGAGGGGAGAGAAGTTTGGCACTATATGGCCATTCATCCCGCATGGACTCTTTCCCCACGTCTCACCCTCGGGGACCTGACTCCCGCCTGCCCTGTTGTGAGACACATGGGATGCTGAAATTCTGGGTCTGAACAGGGAGGGATGGGAACAGGCAATGGATCCCCTGAGCCCGTGAAGCCATGAAAGGTGGTCATCTTGAAACCCCCACTCCATTCCTTGACCACAGCAAACAGTCCTCCACCAGCCCAGGGACTGTGCCCCCCGATTCCCCAAGTGCATTAGGAAATGCCCTCTTTCCTGCAGTCTTCTGTTTGTTCCTCCCATTCAGAGGCGACTCCACGTCTGCAAACAGGTCTCCAAGGGCACTGAGGAGGTATTTGGTTCCTTTTTCTAGGTGTTCATGGGAAAAATGCATGCATTTGTTTTTTAAATATTATATTTTCAAGAATGCTGATATTAATTATCTTACTACATTTAGAAGAGCACCATGCAGTATCTATGTATAATTGTTTTAAACAATCAGAAAACTAGACAAAATAGAAGTGTCCTGATCTTCATAACTACCATATTCCAAAAGCCTGCAGCAAACAGGCTACTTGGTTGATGATGTTTTAGACATCTTTACACTGTGAGCGGGACCAGTCTCATAGCACCCCCACTATAAATACCATATTTGGGGTCTTCATGAATGCTCTAAGGAATGGAAAGGGCAAAAGTCTGAACTTCAGGATTAGAAGGGAAAAAATTAAAAAAAATTAAGTCCCCATTCTATGTGGATGATAACATTATATATTTATTAAACATGACTAACTCAACAGACAAAAATAATAGGACTGATAAGGGCTCAATCAAGGCTTCTAGATGGATCTATCACCAGCTTACTGGCACCAATAGCCTCCCTCTACAGCCGTAACAGCCAACTGCAGAATCAGTCACGTTTCTCCTGGGTTGGTGTTCACACCGAGGAGCTGGGAGGGTGGCGTGCCCAGATGGGGCACGGAAGCTCTGTGTCCCTTCCCCACACCTTGTCCTCTGCAACTCTTCTATTTGGCGTTTCCAAGTTCTATCCTTTAAAATAATCTGGGAAATGGACTGAAGGCAAAGCCTCTAAATGCCTTTTCTGAAAAAACAAAGCTCTTTCTTTATTGATTCAATTTCAGAGTGGAAAACACAGAAGACTCTGGCTAAAACATGATTTTGTAAGAGAAACAGTACTTACAGGACCTTTGAAATTCCAAGCATTGAAGCAATAGCAGGATTATTTCTGGGACTACAAATTTACAAGGTTCTTTCTAAACAATCCAAAAAACAGCTGGCTACTATCTGAATCCTCTGTTGGTGTTATCAAATGATGAGATGTTGACAATCAAATAAAGTATCTTTACTGAAAACTGAAATGAAAAAACCACATATGCAGCAAAGGTACTGTAGAAGTGGTAATATTAAAAGAATACCATAAAATCCTTCACAGAAACAAATTCTTAATGAAAAGTGACCCAGAAATTGAAAAAAAGTCAGCTTTTGCAACAGCAAAAAAAGCATCTTGAGGGGCTCTTGGGTGCATCAGTCAGTTAAGCGTCTGCCTTTGGCTCAGGTCGTTATCTCAGGGTCCTAGGATTGAGCTTCAAGTCAGGCTCACTCTTCCTCTGTCCCCTCCCCTCCACCCAGGCTTTCTCTCTTAAATAAATACACACAGTTAGAAAAGGAAAGCATCTTGAAGCCAACCTAACAAAGAACACGCAGAGGGCACCTGGGTGGCTCAGTGGGTTAAGCCTCTGCCTTCAGCTCAGGTCATGATCTCAGAGTCCTGGAATCGAGCCCCACATCAGGCTCCCTGCTCAGCAGGGAGCCTGCTTCCCCCTCTCTCTCTGCTTGCCTCTCTGCCTACTTGTGATCTTGATCTCTCTCTCTGTCAAATAAATAAATAAAATTAAAAAAAAAAAAAAAAGAACACACAGGACCTTTCTGTAGAGAAATGTAAACTTCCAGTAAAGTATGTAAAGGGAGACATTACCAAGTGGAGAAGTCACCATGTACGTGAATGAGATGTTTTAATACTATAAGGCCCTTGAGTCTTCCAGACTCTTCCAGGCATTAAATGTGATCGAATCAATTTTTCAGCTGGAATTGTGGAGGAAATCGGCAAACTTACTCTGAAATTTATATGGAAGAATCAAGGTATAAGAGGAGGTAAATCAGTCTTTCAGAACTGCTCTGGACTAGATGTCATGTCATATCATAGAGGCTGTGGACCTGGTCAGGGGATAGCCTGGCCTGGCATGTCGGTAACGTGGAATAGAGAGTGCAAAATACAATAGGTGTGTCTGGGAACTTGATATACAATGCAGGTGGCACCATAAGGAAAAAGGAAAAGGGTGGGTTGTAGATGAGGCTGGGAAATGGGCTCACTTTATTTGTTTTTAAATTTTTAAGCTTTTATTTTAATTCCAGTTGATTAACATAGTGTTCTATTAGTTTCTGGTGCACAACTTCATGATTCAAAAGTTATATACAACACCTGGTGCTCAACACAATTGTCTCCCCCAGTCCCCATCACCTATTTCCCCCCCTTCTCTCTCCTCTCTGGTAACCATCAGATTATGCTGTATAATTAAGAGTCTATTTCTTGATTTGTCTCTCTCTCTCTTATATTCTCCCTTTGCTTGTTTGTTTTGTTTCTTGAATTTCACATGAGTGAAATCATATGGCATTTGTCTTTCTCTCATTGACTTATTTTGCTTAGCATGATACTCTCTTACCTCCCTCCATGTCTTTGCAGATGGCAAGGCATTTTTTTTATGGCTGAATAATATTCCATTGTGTATATAGACCAAATCTTCTTTATCTATTCATCTATCGTTGGACACTTGGGCTGCTTCCATAATTTGGCTATTGTAAATAATCCTTCTGTAAACACAAGGGTGCAAATAGCCCTTTGAATTAGTGTTCTTGTATTCTTTGGGTAAATACACAGTAGTGTGATTGCTGGATCATAAAGTAGCTCTATTTTTAACTTTTTGAGGAACCTCCACACTGTTTTCCACAGTGGCTACACCAGTTTGCTTTCCCACCAGTGGTGTCAGAGGGTTCCCCTTTCTCCACACCCTCACCAACACTTGTTTTCTGTCTTAATTTTAGCCATTTTAACTGGTGTAAGGTGGTATCTCATCATAGTTTTGATTTGTATTTCCTGATCATGAGTGATGATGAACATCTTTTCACATGTCTGTTGGCCATGGATGTCTTCATGTCTTCTGCCCATTTTTAAACTGGATCATTTGGTTTTGGGGTATTGAGTTTGAAAAATTCCTTATATATTTTGCATACTTCATCTGATATGTCATTTGCATATATCTTCTCCCATTCTGTAGGTTGCCTTTTAGTTTTGTTAATTGTCTCCTATGCTGTGCAGAAGCTTTTTATTTTGATGGAGTCCCAATAGTTAATTTTTGCTTTTATTTCCTCAGGAGACATATCTAGAGGGACATTGCTACGACCAATGTCAAACTGACTCACTTTAAAACTGGACTTTTACTTCACCCCAATATCCAGGTGATCTTGGGATGGCCTAAAGGCTGACAGATGGAAGGGAGAAGTTGGCAGAAAAATAGGTAGGACAACATCTTTGTGATATAGGGTCAGGGAGGGACTTCTTTTGACTCCCCACATTGCAAAACAGATGTGAAAAATAGGTAGATTTTGCTAAATCAAAGTTAAGGATATCTGTTCAATGGAGAACTCTACAGCCCAAGTCAACAGAGGGCAGACTAGGAGGAGACATTTGTGGTACCTTTAACTGCTAAGCAGTTACTAGTTAGCATAAAGGAAGGCCTCCTGCCAATTGGTGAGAGACAGACATGCAACCCAATAGAAAACTGGGAAAGGGGAAGAAGAGGTGATTCTCAGAAGGGGATGTTGCTGAAATGCCAGCAAGTGTCCCAAGAGATTTAAACATGCTGTGGTCCAAGAAACACAAATGAAAGCTCCAGCAGAGTGGTGACATCGAAGAGGAGGATGATCCCAAATGTCAGGAAGGGTGTGTGTGCTGGGACTTCCAGGCATGGCTGGTGGGAGTGTGGGTAGGACAGCCATTCTGGGAACAACTATGCAGCCATTTAGCGCACATGCCCTTGGACCCAGGAATGCAAGAGAAGCATGCCTGAGGGGACCTGCATGGGTTACCCAATTGTGGTTCTGCTTCTGATAGCAGAACGCAGGAGTCAGGCTCTGGGTTCACTGCCATAGGAATGTTACAGATTCACGGTGGCAGGTCCCATGGTGGAGTACATGCAGCAGGAAGAAACACTGAAGGCGTTGTTTGTCCAGTTCCCTGCACAGACCTCAAAAATGGTGTTGAGGCAGGAAATAATGGGAGAAGGGGGTTGCTGTAGCCTACCATTGTTTTGTAAGGCAACAACGCCTGTACAGTCCAACCCTGCACAGAGCTTTAAGGTGGATCAGAAACAATAGCAAGAACGTGCCTGGGGGCAATGGCCTTGGGAGTGGGGAAATGGAAAGAAGGGGTAAAAGCAGGCGGAAGAAAGTGAGCCAGAGGCTTGCAAGCATGTGTGTTAACAAGCTGTGATTGGAGGTGTATAGTCTTAGCACAAATCTGCAGTTGAGGTCTAAATAAATACACATAACCACAGATAAATAAATAGTCGAATGAATTCCAGGTTTTAAAAACAAATGGACAAAAGTTACTTGTTCCTATATGGAGGAACCATGAAATAAATGTAAGTGGGGGAACTGGATCTTCATCTAGGGTAAAAGACGCCTTCATCCAATCTGATCCCAGACATCGTGATGCATTCCTCGTGATTTAGAAGGTGATTCCAAAAAAATAAAAATAAAAAGGAAAAGCAGTTGCATGTTGTTTTAGCCTTGGAAGGAAAAAGTGGTATGGGACAGTGTGATCTCAGGAGAGTATAGATTTTTTTTTTTTTTAAAGATTTCTATTTATTTATTTGACAGACAGAGAGAGATCACAAGTAGGCAGAGAGAGAGAGAGAGAGAGAGAGGAGGAAGCAGGCTTCCCGCTGAGCAGAGAGCCCGATGCGGGGCCCGATCCCAGGACCCTGAGACCATGACCTGCGCCAAAGGCAGAGGATTAACCCACTGAGCCACCCAGGCGCCCCAGGAGAGTATAGATTTTTAAGAAATGCTTATTATACTGAGAAACAAACTAAGGGTTTTGGAGAGGAGGGGAGTGGGAGGTTGGGCGAACCTGGTGGTGAGTATTATGGAGGGCACAGATTGCATGGAGCACTGGGTGTGGTGCATAAACAATGAATTCTGGAACACTCAAAAGAGATAAAAAAAATTTAAAAAATGCTTATTATAGGCATTAGGGACTAGGTGATACATTTTACATAGGTTTTTTTGTTTGCTTGTTTGTTTTTAGATTGCTCCTGGCCACCAGCTGCTACTTACACCTTATTATTATTTTTTAAATATTTTATTTGTTTATTTGAGAGAGAGAGAGCGAGCGAGCGAGAGAGGTCAGCAGGAGAAGCAGACTCCCTGCCAAGCAGGGAGCCTGATGTGGGACTCAATCCCAGGACTCCGGGATCAGGACCTGAGTCAAAGGCAGTCACTTTGCCAACTGAGCCACCCAGGTGCCCTGCTATTTGCATCTTAAAGGTGATGGTCTTGATTCTTGTAGAGGGAGGTAGGAACCTTGCTTGGGATCATGAGGCTTAGAACTCAGGCCGTGGGCCTCAGAGCCTGTGACTTGACCCAGCGATGAGCCTCGGGATGACAGCCAAACCCAGGCAGCTCTGCAAGATGGGATGGGACGCGACCAAGATTAACAGCAGCAACAGATGGGAAATAACAAGTCCGAAAGATGATGGGGGAAAATGAATATAAATATAAAGGCTCGTTACAACTCTAATCTTCCAGGACAAAGTGTCCAAAGCAAGTGAAAAAGGAATGTACTTAAAAAAGAAACCAAGCAGTAAACCTGTGTCTCAAGGAGCATTTCCCTTTGCAAGTCATTAAGGAAATTCCAAGCCAGAGGACCTTATCACCTTACACATTATTCTGCTGTTTTTAAAAAATGCATGCCAGGGGTGCCTGGGTGGCTCAGTGGGTTAAGGCCTCTGCCTTTGGCTCAGGTCATGATCCCAGGGTCCTGGGATGGAGCCCCGCATCGGGCTCTCCGCTCCTCTGGGAGCCTGCTTTCTCCTCTCTCTCTCTGCCTGCCTCTCTGCCTACTTGTGATCTCTGTCTCTCAAATGAATGAATAAAATATTTTTTTAAAAAGATTTTATTTATTTTATTTGAGAGACAGAGATCACTAGTAGGCAGAGAGGCAGGCAGAGAGAGAGGGGAGGAAGCAGGCTCCCTGCTGAGCAAAGAGCCCGATGCGGGGGCTCGATTCCAGGACCCTGGGATCATGACTTGAGCCGAAGGCAGAGGCTTTAACCCACTGAGCCACCCAGGTGCCCCGAATAAATAAAATCTTTAAAAAAAATGCATGCCATACACTTGATGCTGGTGGGACCGGCAGGGATAGGCGCACTCAGGCTGAGCTGGTGGAAGGCAAATGTGTATACAGCCGGTATGGGGAGCAAAGAGCCCTCACATGGAAACCGGAATGATGCTGCAGGATTTTTTCTGCTACTGTCCCTTTAAAACGTATCCAGTGGAGAGAAGTCTGCCCTCTCCGAGGAAAAGTGGGCAGGTCTCAAGCTTCTCACAGACTCCATCAGAAGTTAGAAGGTCCTGTTCCAGGTTGTGACTAAACTCTACATGTGGCGGGATGTCCCACCTCGCACCTACTTCCTGATGGGGTCCTGCCACAAGGACTTGGTGGGGTTGTCTTCTCTGTTTCTTATCTACAGCTTTCCCCAACCTCCAGCCTCCTCTTGCCTGCTAAGGTGGGTTGGCTTTCTGCTCTTAGCCTGAATGTTGGGCTGTTTCTCTCATATGTAACATGTGATGGTTGCTGAGCAGGTGAACAACCGTGGCTTCCTCTGCCAGCCCCTCCAGGCATCTCCAGCTTCTGGCTCTCTGCATGCAGACCCTCCCCCCACCCCACCCCACCAAGTCCCTCGTCCTCTCAGACTGTGGGACCAGTACATCTGGGGCATCCTGAATCCTTGGTTGGGGAGATAGGCTGTTTCCAACTGGGTAACCCCCTCCTGAATGTGCTCCCATGACAATGACTCAGCTGGCACTGGCTCCCGTGTGGGGGTCAGACCCCAGTCCTTGATCTCCACTTGGAAAGTGTCCCCGTGGAAGCACCCTCGCTAGACTAGAGGTGAAGGAGGCAGCATCCCACAGCCACACCCTGGGGCGGGGGTGGGGGGACCATTCATAGCATGGCAGTGACTCTTTTCAAATAAATGCCCCAAGTCTCTCTTCAAAATCCTCTCTCAACACTTTCATATTCTCCTAGTTGGAGAAGAGGTTCGGTAGAAACTGGTCCACAGGCTGAATTCTGGGGGTGCCCGTGTACTTTCGAATTCTGCTTCAATTCCATCTGGGAGCAACCATTAATTTGGCTTATACATTTGAGCACTAGTGTGTGGGGGGCATGCCAGGAGTGGGTTCTGAGTATTCAAATGTGCCCCTGATATTATGGTCTCTGTTTTGAGCATTCAAGAAAGCAGATGAGATGGCAGGAGGAAGAGGCAAAGTAGGCATCTGCCTGATGACCCAGGGCAAGAGTTATGGAGTAGGTCCCTATTGATGGCTGGCATACCAGACTCACATCCAAAGCTGGGCAGTGAGGTCCACTGAGTCTGAACTGGAAGCGACGGAAAACCCCACTTAGAGTGGCTTATCATTGACTCATGTTACTGACAAGTCCAGAGAAAATTGGCTGCAGGTGGGGCTTGATCTAGTCATTCCAATGACGTCACGAAGAACCAGTTCTGGCTCTCTGGGATTCTCTTGGTTCTGCCATCTCCAAATGCCGAGTTCATCCTTAGCCTGGCTCCCACATGGAAGGAAGCAGCTACAGCCGTTCCCAACCACCCACCTTTGCTCTCTCTTGCCGAGGACCCATGGGATAGGGGACTTTCTATCCCAGGAAACTGAGGCTCACTCTGATCAGCCCCACTAATGTTGTCTGGCCAACTCCTGGGGCCAAGCCCATGCAGTGTACTGTCTTAGGTCCCGGTTCTCTAATTCGTCCCTGTCAAGGGAAGTGGAGGCAAGGTGGCCAGTAAAGTGGGAATGCTCCCTCCCAACCCATGTTGCAGAAACATGACTTTCTACATCATTACGTGACCTCCCCATCTTAAAGCCAAGTACCTGCTTTGCCTGAGGCCCTATCTGGGGTCAGTGGATCTGATCCCATGTTTGAAGACCTGGAAGCCCAAGCTCTTGCCACTCTACTGCCTCCTAATGGGTACCCAAGGCCCTACTGGTTGGATCAGGCACACAGTATCTGCAGACAATGGCATGAAGAGTCTAGGCTTGGAGAATGGGAGGGCATGTGAAGCCAGGGGCTGGTGGTGAGGTGGGGTTGGCTGTTGGTTAAGGGGATCTAGGCTGGATGATAAACCTTAAAGGTCGAGCTATGGTAGCCGCCCTTCATCTTGTAGGACATGGGGAGCAACGGACAGCTTTTCAGCAAGAGAGAGAAGGAATCACTTCTAGGTTTTGGAGGGAGCACCCGGGTCATGGGTGGATGGCTAGGAGGCAGGGTGTGTACTCAAGGTGCCACATGGGAGTGCTATGGTGGCACATGGGAGGACGTTCCAGAGTTTCTTTCCTGGCAGCTCCTGGTTCTTTCCATCCACAGCCAGTGCCTCCAGCTCCCTGGAGCTCATTCTGGAGGCGGAGCCTTTGCCCATTTGGACTCAAGGCAGAGCTCTGGGGTGGGGGTGGGGGGTAGGAATATACGCCACCCAGTCCTTGACAGTTGACATACTACAGATGCTTCAAGAGATGCATGTTCCCTGTTACTGATGGAAAGGCATCCTGTGGCCATCTCAGGTCTTATGTCCTGGTCCGGTGTCCTGTTCTGTCAATCTCTGCACGCGGCTCGCCAGCCTCCTAGGATGAGAATTTTTTCCCCCGAACAATCATGTGGGGTCTAGTGTGTTGGTTCCTGGAACAACGAAGACATTGTGGTCAAATTTAGGACATTCGATCCCTCTCCTGAATTCCTGACAAAAATCCTCCCAGGGTGATATCCAAACCCCTCAGACTGGCTGAGTCACCCCACCCCCTTTTCCCATGGAGTTCCACATCCAAGGCATTCAAAACTCTGCTCCCCTTCCCTTACTAGGTCACATGCTTTGACACCTGCCCGCCTTGGCACAGGTCCCTCACCAGAGAGGGACCCTGCAGGGACCAAATGTGTGTTTGTTCCCTTCAGAAGTTGCAGGCTGTTTAATGAACCTCAGGCTCCTCTGGGCACATCTCTTGCTCTGCGATAGGGTCTCCCCCGGTTATGTAAACGGGAGGCAAGACATTTTCATGGCTCTGGGAGAGGAGTATGAAGCCAGCTTTTCTGAGTGGCTTTAAAAATTGCCTCATCCCTTGTGGGTTAGAGTTGGTCTCTGAAAATGAAGGGGGTGTGCTGGGTTAAATGAGAAAGATCATGGGAATCTTCCACTTTCCAAGGAGCCTGCTTCTAGAAGATTCCTCTGCAGCCTCTGAGGAGGCCCCTGCTTACCGAGCAGCTCTGGCCCTGGTCCGAAGGGTTGGTTTCGCCTGTATGCGCAGTACCTGCCTCCCGGCACCCACTGAGTGGTCAGCATTCCTGAACACTGGCTGGGGAGTGTGGCACAGGTCTGCTGCCACCTGTCTCTGCCGGCGCTTTTGGGTGGCACCCGACAGGGTAGACCTGGCTGGTGGGGCGGGTGGCCATCGTTGTCCAACACAGCCAGAGAGGGCATCTGTCTTGTGAGCACAGCCCCGCTCCTGGGCTTGGCAGCCAGCCCAGCAACCAGGCTGAGGTTCTTCCTCTCCTACCCTGCCCCAGCTGGGCTCCCCACGCTCAGGACCCGCCCCAGTGGGCGTCTCTCCCTCTGGCCCCTCCCCCCAGCTGGGTTTCTCTCTGGATTATACTCTGTGCTCTCCTACCCTTCAGGACCCTCCACCTGGGCTCCTTCCGCTGTGGACACTCATAACACCAGGAGGGGCTTAAAGTCTCGGAGGAGGGGCCTGGATTTCTGGACACTCCACCCTAGTCTAGGAGCATCCTCTGGTGCTGCCACCTGGGGCCTTACCCGAACCTTTTTCTCAGTGGAGGAATATTGCGTAGAATATTGTGCGAGTATTGTGTAGAAAAATCATTTCACAGCTAAAAATGGTCGCTCCTCAGTGAAGTCCCCCCCAACTCCAGCCATCTTCAGAACAGCCAGAAGCTTCTCTCAGCACTTCCACATTAGGAAGGTGCTGCCGGATAAGATAGCCAGAGGGAGCAGTGGCCAGTTCTTGAGAGCATAGCCCTGAGTGTGGACCTTTGCCCTCCCTCCTTGCCTTCTCAGCAGCCTCTGACCCCACTTCCTGCTGGGGATCCACCCAGTTGTTCTGCCCTCATCCTAGGCTGGCTCACAACTTGCCTAGCTTACCAGGCCCGTCTGCGTGGCCTTTTCATTAATTTCTCACTTTGGTTCTGGCCACCTTGCACTGCACTGCCTATATGGGAGTGGGGATCATATTTTAAAAACATGAATCAGGTTAGCTAGCTCTTCTAATGAAAAACCTCCAAAGGTTTCCCAGGACCCTCAAAATAAACCCCATACTTCTCACCATGACCTACAATGCCCTAGACTGTGGTTCTGTCCTTAAAAATGGATCCACTCTCCCTCTTTCACTGTGTACCAGCCATATAGAGACCCTTTCAGTCTCCTGACACCTGAGGGTCTTGACTGTTTCCTCTCCTGGAAGAACTCCCTCCAGATCTTCAAATGCTGGCTGCTTCTCACCATTCAGGTCTCAGGCCAAACTGCCTTTTCCCGGAGGCAACTTCCTCATTCATTCAACAAATAAATAGTGAGTTCTTTCTAGGTCCTAGATACTGAGCATGCAGCAGTGGGAAAAAAAATGAAGTCCCCACCCACAGAGAGTGTACATTCTGGTGGGTGCAGACAGAAAACAGATAAATGCTTAGAATGTCAGCGGATCAACCTGCCAAGAAAGTGAAGTCAGTGAGGGAGGGAGGTAGTGCTGTAGTTATGACAGGGTAAGGAAGAGGCTGTTTTGTATGGGGTGGCCAGGGAAGTTCTCACCGGTAAGGGAATAGCTGAGCTGACACCTGAAGAAAATGAGGACTTAGTCCTATGGCTATCTGGCAGGAGTGGGTTTCAGGTAGAAGAGGTGGGAATGGGCATGACCTGTTTAAGGAAGAACAGAGAAACCAGAGCAGGGAGCCAGGGGTAGCTGCTGGATCGTGTAAAGCTGTAGATTATGGGGAGGGTTTTGGCTTTGACTCAGAGTGAGATGGAAGGTCTTGAGCAGAAGAGTGACAAGATCAGACCCACATTTTTGAGGATTTCTTCTGGTTCTGGTTCTGCATGGTAACCCACGGTGGGATGGCAGGGGGTAGGCCGTTCCTTTCATCCAGTGAGTGATGGTGGGGGCTTGCCCGAGGGTGGAGTAGTGGGGTATGAGTTGTGCCTGGATTCTGGATCTATTTTCAAGGCAGGGCCAACAGGATTTGCTGGTGGACTGGATGTGGGTGTGAGAGAGAATGACTTCAGGGCTTCTCCCTGCCACTTACTGTCACACCTGGGAAGTGTCCAACTGGTGAGTTTGCTGTGGGTGGAGGAAAAGCATCTGTGAGGAGATGCTGCATTCTGGAGACCTCCCTATGAATCCCAGCTGGGAGTGGGCCACCTGTGGGGCGGTGGAGACCAGACAGCGATTGGTCCCTGGGCTGGGATCAGAACATGTGCAGAGAGGGCGGGGCACGATTCTCCGCTGCCCTCTGGAAGCCGGCGTGGACGAGCATTGGCCCTGGTGCAGTCCGTTTCCATCCCTTCTCCCTGCAGCCAAGGGCCCATCCATCGGCCTGTTTCAGGTCAGAGAAGAGCATGGCCGTGTCAGAGAGGTGCTGGCCCTTTGAGGGCCTGGTAGAGCCATAGGATGTTTGAGTTCGCATTCTTGGCTGCGAGTGTCGGAAGCCGGATAAAACCAGTTCAAAGGCTCTCAGAATCAAACATGAACTCTGCCAGTAGTATTGGCATGCCACAACCCTCCCTTATCTGCTTTTGGGGCCTCCCCGAGGCCAGCTTCTGGTTTAGGGTCCTGACACTTGCAGACACCTGTTTCGTGACCTTTCCACCTGGAAAAAATGGCCTTCAGCAGTAGGTCCTGTTAAGAAAAACAAACAAACAAAAAGCACTGGGGAAGGATGCTGATTGGTCCAGCTCGGTGTGCACATGCAGTCCTGCAGCAGGGGGCAGGCAACTGTGCTTGATGGACAGTGTCCTCTCCCAGCCAGAGCCGGGCATTTCCCCAGAGGGCAAGGCGTGAGTTGGGCGGGGCAGGATTACACGTAAACAGTATTTTGCATCAAGGTTCCTCAAGGAGGACAGGACCCTCCTTTCAGCTAACCACGAAAGACAAAGAAAACCACCCATGCATAATTGCAAAGGACACGCGGGAACCCCAGAGTCCTGGCATCAGTATTAATACCCACCAGCGATGACCGTGTACCCGCTTGGACCGGGGTCTTTAAATTAGTTACTTGTCATTGTGGTGACAAGCCTGCATAGATAAGAATCTTCTGGTAGGTGTGACTGCTTTTTTTGTTTGTTTGTTTGTTTGTTTTTTGGTATGAGGACACTGAGGCCCAGAGACCTCATGTGACTCTAAGAGGCCAGGTCACCGACCTATCCAGAGTCCTGTCTGGGTTAGGGTCTTCCAGGTTCCCAAACCTGGGCTTTTCTCTCCAAAAATGCTCCTAGTCACGGTCCAGGCCAAATGGAAAAAAGAAGGATCTTGGAAATCAAACAACAAATTGTAAATAAAAAAGGCAGATAAATAAGCCAGATGAAGCAGCTTGGCAGCTTCCAGAAAGCTGTGACCACAAAACAGGACAAGAACTACGAAGATTTTTAAAAGTTTAAAGTACAAGAGTAAATAGCCTTAGCTAATGGAACAAATAAGGTGGAAGAAATAATACAACGGGGGCCTTAGAAGTATGTGGATCTGGAGGGGAAGGGCTGGAAGGGCTGGGGTGGGCTCCTGCCTCCTGCCTCCTTCCCCAGAGGACTGGCAGCTTCCCTCCCCCCGCCCCCCACCGCCAGAGTGCCAGAGGAAGGTCTTGCTGCCAGCCAGTCTCCCCGTGCTCTGGAACTGGGTACCCTGACCACACACAAGCTGATGCCTGGCAGCAGCTCTGACTAGACAGAGATGGGCCCCCTATCCCCGCCCCCAATCTCCACTGGGCCCGAGTTAACGCCTATTTCTATAGCTGCCCTCCATGCTGACCGATAATACCTTCCCCATTCCCCATTAAGCAGCCCCGGACATGCATTTATTTACAGATGCTTGTGGGATCTGAGCTGCTCCCCTTTCACACCAGCCTCCCTGTAGTTTGCCCTGATCTAAGAGGATTAACTGGCTGCTGGGAGGGCAGTGGAACATAGGGGCCTCGACTGGTGGGGGTCTTTGACCTGGGCACCTTGCTCAGCCCTGAGCCCTGGGGGTGGGAGTAGGGGGTCAGGCTGTGGCCCCCGGGGCTGAGCCCTCGGGAGCCCTGCGTGGAGGCTGCAAGCTGGGACTGGCTGGGCTCTGGTGTCTGAAAACAGCATCGTCTCAGAAGCTTGCAGATAAGGGGATGCGCGTGTTGTTGCCGGGATACGGTGCAGCCCTGGGAAGCAAGGCCCAGCTGCTTGCTGGCCACCGCATTGATTTTTTTTACCAAAGGGCTCTACAGGCTTCTGTGTCTGGGCAGGGGCCTGGGGGCCCAAGGGCTGGCTGCCAGGGGTCTCAGTTCTGAGCTGGGCTTTCAAAGAGAAACCCCTTGGGGGTGGGCGTTGCAGTCCTTGAAGCGCAGGGACTGTGTTAGCCCAAACATGCCCCTCTCTGGTCCTCACTCCGTCATCCAGCACCTTCTCTGTGGGAAGCACACTGAGGGAACAATCCACTCCTACCTGCCCACCTCCCACCCTGCCCCAGCAGGGGGACAGACAGGGCACATACCGTGTGGGGACAGAGCAGTGGGAAACGAAGGCAGGCCCACAGCACACTGGCTGGATGACCTTGGACAACTGCCCTAACCTCTCTGAGCTGCTGAGTCCCCATCTGTAACATGAGCATGTCAGAAACAGTGCAGGCCGCAGAGGGTTGTTGAGAGAATTACACGAGATGAAGGATCGGGCACTTAGAATATCACCTTACACGCAATAAACACTCAACAGGTGTTATGGGCTCAAGTGCGTCTCCCCCCTCATATTTTATATACTAAAGTCCTAACCCCGAACACCTCAGAGCACCATGATATTTGGAGAGATCCGTAAAGAGTTAGTGAAGTTAAAGGTGAGGGTATTAAGGTGAGCCCTAATCCAGTGGGACCGGTGTCTGCTTCACAAGAGGGGATGAGGACAGACAGGCCGAAAGGCAAGGTCATCTGAGGACACGGGAGGAGTTGGGCATCCACAAGCCCAGGAGAGAGGCCTCAGGGGGAACCAAGGCTGCCTGCTGACACCTTCATCTTCAAATTCCGGCCCCCAGAACTGTGAGGAAAGAGATTTCTGTTGTTCTAGCACTTTGTTCTGGCAGCTCTAGGAACTAATACCCGTGTGAACTGTTGTTATTCCCATGCCCCAGGGACACAGGAGTGGGGAGTTTGTGGATGGAACCCTTGGGAGTAGGTGACCCTACAGAGTGGCAAGCTGCGGAGAGAGTGAAGGGCACCCCTGCTGGTGAGCCAGGGGCCCTCTGGGTTGTGGGAGTAGCTGGCCTGGAGGAGGAAAAGGTGGAGGAAGAGGAGGGGAAGGAGGAAGAGGATGATGAGGAGGGGGAGGAGGAGAAGGGGGAAAGAGAGGAGAGGGAGGAGTGGGGAGGAAAGGGAGGACGGGGACAAGCAGGTCTCTGTTGTTGCCATCTGTAAGTGGCACCGCATGTGCCGAGCTCTGCCACCCGCACCCTTCACATGACAGCGTGCGTGCAAGTCCGTGCCAGTGGTCCGAAGCCCCCGCTCTGTGCGGGGTGGGGGGACAGCATATTCACTGGGTCGACTCTGGGTTGGACATCTTCATCGTTCCTGCTATTTGGCAGTACACACAGCACCGGAGGGAACAATCTTGCACAGGCCCCCTGGGGCTTGCTGGCAAGCTCCTTCTCGCCAAGGTGGAAATGAAGAACTTCATCCCCCCGGCTTGTGGGACATGTGGATGTTTAATGTTAATTTTAATACATTTTTCTTTTAGATTCATCTTTTTTATGACACCCTAAAACTCAGAGTAGTGGTCGAGCAGGACCTCTGGGTCCCACGGTTGTGGTGGAGGAGGGGCCCCAACATCCCCTCAGGTGGGTCACTGGCAGAAGGCCTTCTGAGGGGGCCATGACACCCTCCCCCATTTCATCCTAGAGTCCCAGTGGGGTCAGGGAGGCGGGAGACCATCCCTTCCAGCATACCCCCTAACCTACAGCTGGGGCCTTGGGCGAGGGAAGCCCCACATTCAAGCCCCCACTTCTACTTTCGAGGTGGTACCACATTGAATATCACCTCTTTGGTCATGGGCAACCCAAGGCAGGGCCTGCTGGCTTCTCTCTCAGTTGCCATCACGTAGGAGACCTAGATCCCAAGGCAGTGAAATCGCGACTCTCAAACTTGACCGTGACGGGGGCCACCCTCCACCTCCTCGCTCTCCACAACAGGGAGGCCAAAGTGGGTCCATAGCAGGTTCTCCCAGGCCCTGGGAAGGACTAAAGGCTCCAAGTACATTTAATAGTTCTGTTGGCTCTTGAACGTCTTCCCCCAGCAGCTTGGGAGAGGACATGGCACTGCCCTTCCTGTCTGGGGAGAGACACCTGCTGGCTGGTGGGGCGTCGGCACATCCCTGGCTCTTGGCTTTGCCCTAAGTCTGTGCCCAAGCTTGTGGCTGTCAACCTCCTTTTGAATAGATAGGATCGGGGGAGAGGCTGGACGTGGGGATTCTAGGTGGAAGAAACCCAGTCCAGGCACAAAGGTGTCTTCGGGAATAGGTACGGTGCAGAGGGCTGGAAGGAGAGGCCCGGGAGAGGCCTTCAGAAGGAGGCTACAGGGCTGGAAGTCCAGGGAAAGGCTTGGGCTCCACCCTGAGGGCAGTAGGAGTGAGGTCAGAGGAGGGAGGTGGGGTGTTTGCAGCCAGCAAGGCTCCTGGGATGGGGCTGGAGGGGAGAGGGTTGGAGGGAGCGGCCATGCCCTTAGAGTGGCTGGGGACAGGCACAGCCAGGCCTGCCCTGCTCATGGGGCTTGTATGGACTCTGATCCCTTTCCCCCCAGAGTCCTGAACCTGACCGGCAGTCCGGGGGAGCTGGCCCACTAAGCAGTGCTGTAGGGGGTGGGCAGGTGGGTTTCCTAATCACTACTCCAGTAGAATTTGCATGAGCCCCATTGTTCAGGTGGGGGAAGTGAGACTCTGAAGAGAACCTGTTCCCTAACCCTTCTCATCTCGCTGTCTGCTTCTGAAAGGCAAAGGCAGAGTGGGCTGGACACTGTTGGGAGCCACAACCTTCCAGTGAGTTCCCCTAGGCCCTGAGATGATGCTGATGGTGCTCCTCCTGCCTGGCCCTCCAAGCTCTGCACACATTGCAGGGGGCACCTCGGGTTGTCTCTCTGGGGTCCTGGGTCTACATCTCTCGAGTCTGTGTTGGGGGCTGGGCGACGGGAACAGAGGCGAGCAGGAACCCTGAGGTCTCCAGGCTGTTGGTCCGCTGGAGGGCCCATTAACCTTTCTACTAATTGTCTGGGAGGTGGAGGACATCTTCATCAGAGCCTGGACTAGCCCCCCAGAGGCCATTCTGAGTATCTCCCCACTGGTGCCAAGGCTTCAGGGTGCAGGGTGGACGTTCAAGGGCATGAGGAGCTGAAAGGTCTCCTCTTGGGAGAACCTGGCTTCTCAATCGAGCCCTGGGGGCCCTCGAGAGCCCCACACTGCTGACCTGTCCAGTCTGCTGACTTCCTCGGTGTCCTCACCCAGGTTGGCCTTTCCGAGGTAAATAGTCTTCTTTGTACCTTGAATGTTGTGTCTGTTCAATACCGTTAGCTGTCCCATGCAGCATAAACTTGTCACTATTTCGATCTTGTTCAATAACAGGGCACCTTCCTCTCCCCCCGGGGGGCTGTTGGCCTGGGGAAGGCGTGGGGTGTCCCTGTCTCTGTCTCTCACTTCCTCCTGCCCCCCAGCAGGGAGAAGTTGGGGTGGCACAAGTGTGGAAACAGGGCTATGGGGTGGTTCACAGGTGGGGGTCACTGGTGAGACATGGCTTGGAGCCTCTCCCTCAAGCCCCAGGGCCCCTGCATCCCTCTATGTAGGCAGGAAGCCTCCTGCCAGGTGCTCCTGACCTCGCTCTGACGCTCCGGCCACCCCTCTGGGGCAGGACTCCCTCCTTGGGGTCCAACCACACTGTGGAAGAGAGTGAGGGCTCCCAGGGTCACCAGACTGGTTCTTGGGAATTCCCTTTGAAACTGGAAGCTTAGAGCACCCATTGACTTTAAAAACGTTTTCCAATTAATGTTTCTGTAACCAGGCTGCTCGGTGTTCAGGCTTTTACTGGACTGCTCAGATGATTTTAGATCCAAAAGCGCTCAGGAGATCAGTTGGACCAGTTCTCTGAATTTACAGATAGGGAAACTGAGGCCCAGAGAGGAAAGGGGATGCTTATGGTGAGGGTTAGTTGAGCACATACCTGGGTTGGAATGGAAATCTCTGCTAAGTTCCTTATCCCAGTCCAGAGATCCCTTTAAAGGCATTTAAATGGAAGCACCCCTTGTGCTATCCGCAACCCCTGGCCCCCGCTCTGTCCACAACTCTGTCCACACTGCTTTTCTGGAACCAGCTTGAGCTTTCTTGCTGAGTCCTCTCCCTGCTCTTCCCTCCTCTTCCCTCCCTTCCTCTCCCCTTCCTCTTCTCCTGCCTAATTCTGTTACTGCAAACCCAGAGCCCATGGCCTCAGGCAAGCCTCCTCTGACCCTTCAGTCTCCTTCAGGCACCACAGATGTCTATAAACCCACACAACCAGGCTCAGCCTTCCCTCTCGTGGTCAAGAGGTGCAAATTAAGACAACGAGGTGCCCTGGTCACATACCAGATTAGCAAAATCCGAAAGAGCAGTGACACTCCGCGCAGCCAGGATATGGGTGAAGGATCACCGTGCACTCTGCTGGTGGGTCAATCCTTTAGGGAATATCTTGGGATATCTGTTAAACTAAAAATCCACATTAACTTTAACCTGGCAATCCCATCCTGGGGATTTTACCCTAGAGAGCTCAAAGTACCAATATACAAGGAATAGGGGATGTTTATTACAGTGTTGCTGGTGGTAACAGTGCGCGCACGCGTGTGCACACACACACAGGCCAGCAAACAATCTAAAGATGTCAATAAACACAGGAGTTGAACAAATTGCAGCTCTGGGCTTTGAAGCAGCTATTACAAGAAAGCCGGAGGTACCTCTAGCCGCTGTCCTGGAGGGATGTCCAGGACATCTTTAGCAAGTGAGAACTGTTCTTTGCTGATATGTGTGTTATAATTCTGTCTTTGGCAAACCCGCCAAAACCCTCCCCATGTCCGAGAGGGTGGGGCTGGGTCAGAGCCTGGGGTCACAAGGGGTTTGGGTAGGGTACGGAAAGAGACAAAAGAGAGGAGTAGCTTGGAGGGGTGGCCAAGAGACCCCCCAGCTAGGCATCCGAGTCTGTGCTCTGAAATGTTGGGGCCAGAGCTCCCAGAGCTCCCCTCTCCCCACAGGGCACTGGTGGTTCTGGAGGAGGGCTGGGCTGGCTGATGGTGGAATGTGTTTGTAACCTTGACCTTCAGCTCCCATTTGATTTCAGACAATTCCTCACTTGCTTCTTAAACTGGTATTTTATGGGATTTCCTGTCACACTTGCATAGAACCCCTAGAGACATACAATCATCTGGGTAGCTCAGCCATTATTCTGGATGCATTTTACCCCCTTCTTCCCATTCATATGTTGAAGCCCTAACCCCCAGTGTAAGTGTATTTGGAGACAGGGCCTTAAAGAAATGATTAAGGTTATATGAGTTTATAAGGGTGAACCCTGATCGAAATGCTATCCTTATAAAAGAGGAAGAGACACCAGAGACAGAACTCCCTCTTTCTCATTTTCTTTCTGTGTGCCTGGAAAAGAGGCCATGTGAGGCACATGAGGGCACAAAGCGAAGTTGTGCCTCACCAGGACCTGACAACGCTGGCCCTTTGATCTCAGACTTCCAGCCTCCAGACCTGTGAGAAAATAAGCTAGTGTCATGTGAGCCCCCGTCTGTGGTATTTTGGTGGGGCAGCCTGAGCTGACTAAACTGGACATTCCAGGTTATAGGAGTTAACTTCTTTTGTGGCTTAGCAGGTATGCTCTGCGTTGGAACTGTTAGGGGACACTTTTGGATTTCTAACCACAATACCCCTTCCTTGTGGGTCTTAAGTTGGGGTGAAGCTGATCCAGCCCTGGTTTCAGGGGTGGATCACATGTCTCAGCCCAGCCCCTCAGTAAATTTCATCATCTTGACTATGGGATGGGTTCAGGGATGGGCACTCGACCCTCTTTGGGCCCATCAGAAACGTGGGACTCAGTCTGGGCTCTTAGGGAAGCGGTCTGTTTTCCTTCGGGGCTTGAGTTTCTAGGAATGTGAAGCTGGATCTACAGCAGCTCTCCTGGCACCATGAGGAGACTTCCCGTGTAGTGACCCAAGGGAGAGAGAACTGAAGGAAGGCGGGAAGAAATTTGGAGGGACAGAAACTGGGTTTCTGGGGACATTATTTCAGATGGCCAAGGCCAAACTACCCCCTCAATTTTTAAAAATTTTTTGAAAACGGTTAATTCCTTTTTTGCTTAAAGTATCACCAGCTAGAAACCAAGACCTGCCTTTTACTGCCCACCTACTTGTACTCACCAACCTTTGTCACACATTTTTCCTTAAGCTCTTCTTTCCAGCTTATCCCTTAACTCAGGCCAATGGGAAGCAAAACCACCCCTCCAGCCATAGCAATTGCCCCCATAAGATCTCCAGCCTGCTCAGACCACCCAGATCAGTTTGAGCTAGAGTCCTGACTCCTGTGCAGAGGGACCATGGAGTGACCTCTAGAATGACTGACAATTATCTTTACCTCATTATAATACTATAATCCCTACCCAAGGAGGAGGAGGAGCTCATTTACATAACATGCAATGTATGTATAGGCTCGTTTCCTTAAAGCACATGTGCAACCTCATTCCCGGCTCTACATAGGGTAACCAGGATTCACCATCTATTCATCCTGACCCTAAACAATAGGAACCCATCTGCCCTTGCTCCTGGAGTCACGGCTTTGAAGCCATTCCCAATGATCTCCTAATCTGCTGCAAATAAAGTATTTTCTGTGTAACAACCCAACCCCATGCACTTTGTGACTCACCAAGGAAAGAAGTCTCATTGGTTTGGTTGCAAAGTCAGACCAAGTTCTGTCCCTTTCTATATTACCGTGAATGATCCACCAGTTCTTGCCAAGCTCTGACCCTTTACGTAGCTGGGCAGGAGCTCTCTGCTGTCCTGGGACGTGGTCTGGCACAAAGTGGGCTCCCCACTTATCTAGTGAAGAGTTTTGGTCCCCCGGGCTGTCTCCCTGGCTTCCAGGCCTGGATGGAAACAAACCTGCAGCAGAGGATTGCCTCCAGCCTCCTGAGAGCTTTGCTCAAGGAGGAGGGGGACACGTTGGGGGAGGTATACCAGAGCATTTTCCTCCATTTGGAAGACAAGCTGAGCATTGAGTCTCCATGGCCCAACTTTAATTTAACTGACAATTTAAAAAAAATCAAAACCAGCATCTGGGGCATTTAGAATGTCTGTCTTCCCGGTTTAATTTCATGGGGATCATGTTATGGCTTTTGATAAAATGTTTCATTTTAAAGGACTGGTTTCATCAAAGCAGGGCTTTCCTTTACAGGGTCAGCTTTGCCGATAAAAGACATTTTCATTAGGGAAAAGCGGTGCCTGGCTTGGACTTAATTGTAGGCTCTGAGAACAGAGAGGAAGTGCCTGTGCCCTTTTGTGATCTCTTGTGGTCCCCAAGGAGGCAACGGAGCTGAAATCTGGGGTAATTTCTTGAGCACACTATGCACATTCAACGACTTGGGACTTTGCCTACATTGCCGCCTCTTCCTGGATGTCCCCCTCTGTTATTGGCAGGCAAGACCCCACTCTCATGGACCCCCCTCTCCCTCTTCTGGGTGTGGTCTTGGACAACTCCGGTATCTTTGCCAGGGATGACTGGTCGCAAAGAAAGTGTAGATGTCACCTTATTTGGCAAATAAATTGAAGACTCTGAGATGGGGAAATCATCCTGAATTATAGGAATGGGCCCTAAATGCAATCATACATGTCTTTCTATGAGGGAGGCAGAGGGAGCCATGACAAAAGCACACATGGGAAGGAAGGAAGTGACCAGGAGTCAGAGACGGGAGATGTGGCCACAAGAAGCTGGGAGATACAAAGAACAGATTTCTCCCTGGAGCCTCCGAAGGGAGCATGGTCCTGTTAACACCTTGATTTGTCCTCCAGAACTGGGAGAGAGTGCATTTCCGTTGTTGTAAGTCACCTGTTTGGTGGTGATTTGTTTTAACAGCCACAGACTACCAATACAGAAGGGAAAACCATCTGAACTATCCTGAGTGAACCAGGGACTTTGTGCTGAGGGTGCAGGGTGGAGGTGATTCCCAAAACCCTGAGTGGAAAGAACATTCCAGTTTGCTGTGGGCCGGAAGCAGGACCAGAGCCAGCGAGATCACTGGCCTTTCCCTACATCCGTCTTGCTTCATGCATCGTGTGACCCTTCTCTTTTCTCTCCACAGGGAGAAATGTGTGGGAGCCACATACTTGCTTTTGGGATTGTTCTACTTGTTACGGACTAGTACTTTCAGGGTATGAAAAAATGTCCAATAAGGAAAACTCAGTCTCAAGTGTATTGGGTCCTATCATTATGTGCGCCTCCTCATGTATCCCCGTGTCCACAGCTCATACCTGGTGACTTTGCAGCTTCTTTCTCTAGAGTTTGGTGGATGTCCCACCTCATTCATGCAGTTCTCTGGGCCCATGGGACCTCATGGTGGGAGGTGACTAGGCTGGTTTGGAGGATGAGCTTGTATGCTCATCCTTCTAGAAGCTTCTGGCCTCCTCCATGGGCTGTGTTTCCTCTGGGAGGTGCACAAGATGCGCACATGGGGAGTAGAGCTGTGAGCGGGAGTGTATGTTATTCTTGCTCTAAATTGCGAGGTTCTTGGGTATAGTGTTAGAATCGCAGCAGGTATCTGGTGCAGGAAGTGGTGCCTAGAACAGGAATCTGCAACACATTGGTGGTGGTTTGGAAACCAGAAACTGTCATAGGAGGCTAGAAGAATGACAACCTGTCTAATGGAGAAGTGGAATGTTTGTTAAAACTTGCAGTGAGTTGGAGGTTGGAAAGCGTACCTAAGACCCTCCTGGCCATGGGCTGGCAGTGTCCAGGGAGAGTGTCACAGTCACGAATAGGTTCCCATTGCCAGCATTTGTAGACAACTACAAAGAAGAGATAGCCCAGGAACAACTTGGACAGATCTCAGAAAGAACTGAGAGAGAAGGAAGAGTCTGGAAAATCTGGGACTTGCTGGATTGACAAATTAACCTATTTCCAGTCTCCAGTGCCTCCATTCAATAAAAGTCTCAAAGTAAGAGACAGCCTCAGAGAAAAGTCAAATAAGAGCATTGCTGTTAAGATATAGCTTGGGGCAGGGCGCCTGGGTGGCTTAGTGGGATAAAGCCTCTGCCTTTGGCTCAGGTCATGATCCCAGTGTCCTGGGATTGGGCCCCACATCAGGCTCTCTGCTCAGCGGGGAGCCTGCTTCCTCCTTTCTCTCTGCCTACTTGTGATCTCTGTCTGTCAAATAAATAAATAAAATCTTAAAAAAATAAAGTCTTTAAAAATGTATCTATAAAAAAAGGATATAGCTTGGGGGTACAGAATGAAGCAGACACATAGCTTTCTACCCCTGTGAAGGCATGTGGAAGAATTAAATGGTGCCTAGTAGTTATTAGAAAAATCAATGGAATGGTTCTATAGTAGACAGAGCTACCCACAAAAACTGTCATTAAGTACAGAGAGGGACATGTCTTGAATTAAATTGTGAATATGGCTTTTAGCCCATGCAATGAAATATGTAGGAAGCCCACAACTGTTTTGAGAGAACTGCATTGGCAAAAGCCCACCAATCTGGAGGAAAAAAGAAAGACTATTCAAGAAGGTTAAAAAAAAATCTTGGGCTACTAATTTTTTATGAGCAAGACATTGGATGAGAAAATCTCCAGCTGCCACAAAAGGCATATTTTCCACTGTCCTTCTCAGAAGTTATCAAAGAGAATAACAGAGAAGGAAGGATTTCCCAGAGAAGAGAGGCAAGAGCCACTGATGAAAAAGGACAGGGGATCTAGCCCCAAGGAGTGGACCTGGAGCCTAATTACAGCATATTGCCTAACCCAGGGTAGAGTTCCTGGTAATGTTTTTCCAGTAGGTCTTCAGAGCTGCTCTGGGTCAGTGATTGTTTGGGGCCTCCTGTCATTTTTTTTTTTTTTTTAAGATTTTATTTATTTATTTGACAGATCACAAGTAGGCAGAGAGGTAGAGAGAGAGAGAGAGGAGGAAGCAGGCTCCCTGCAGAGCAGAGAGCCCAATGCGGGGCTCGATCCCAGGACCCTGGGGTCATGACCTGAGCCGAAGGCAGAGGCTTTAACCCACTGAGCCACCCAGGCGCCCCCCTCCTGTCCTTTTTGAATGGGAGTGTTTGTTGGGTGATCCTGTCCCTACTCTGCATGTAACAGGGGGTGGAGGTGGGGAGGAGCAGAGATGGTTTCTCCTTTTGTCCCACAGGTCTCTGGAGGGAGAGTTGCTCACCTCCAGGTCTGACTTAGAACATGGGATTCTGGACTTCAAGCTTGAGACCAAGACTTCAAGCTTGAGGTCAAGACCAAGTTTTGTCTTGGCAGGAAGAGAGTCTATTTTGCAAGTGGGAGAGCCTTGAAAAAATTGTGTTCGTGAGGGGAGTCTGTTATATTATAGCATTGTTCCCAATTTCCTACCCAACCTGTAGTTGTTTCCTAGGGCCGCCATGATAAATTACCACAAATCTGGATGGCACAAAACAGGAGAAACATACTGTCTTGTAGTTCTTCAGGCCAGAAATCTAAAATCAAGGTATCTGCTAGGTTAGTGTCTTTTCTGAGAATCTATTTCATGTCTCTCTCCTGGCTTCATGGCGGGTGTCAGACACCCCAGGGATTTCTCAGTTTCCTGGCTTGTAGACATCACTGTGGTATCTGCCTGTCATCACATGATGCTCTCCATGCCTTTCTGTCTCCATGTCTCCACTTCCCTTCTTATGAGGACACCATTCACATTGGATTAGAGACCCACTCTAAGTCAGTATGACCTCATCTTAATTAATCACCTCTGTGAAGACCCGATTCCCAAATAAGGTCCCTTTCCAAGGTTCTGGGTAGATGTACATTTTAGGGGGGAATATCATACAACCCAGGACAGGTCCCTGTACCCATATGTTCTGCTGGGTACCTCTGTGGCTTCCCTCCCCAGGATGGAGAGGACATTTAGCCCATTCCTGTAAGCTGGGCTATGTGTCTTGCTTAGCCCAGGGAATATGGGTGGAAGGGATGGTGTGCTGGCTTGGATCCCAGGTCTCAGAAACATTGTATGTATATTCGTCCTTACCATTCTAGAAACTTCTGGCCTCCTCCATGAGGCAGGCTTCCCCTAGCAGCTGCCTTGCTAGGCACTGCCTTGCCAGTGCCCCTAGAGTATTTTATTTGATCCAAAGGAGACCAGATCTACATTTCTTTTCTTTCCTTCTTTATTTTTTATTAAAGATTTTATTTATTTGACAGAGAGAGAGAGAGAGAGAGAGAGAGAGAGCACAAGCAGTGGGAGGGACAGACAGAGAGGGAGGGGGAGAAGCAGGCCCCCCACTGAGCAGGGAGCCTGATGTGGGGCTCAATCCAGGACCCCGGTATCGAGACCTGGGCTGAAGGTAGACGCTGAAACGATGGAGCCACCCAGGCGTTCCCAGAATCTACATTTCTAACCAGAAGTCTCAACTTTTGTAGCTATATACCCAATTCACTTTTAAAAGAAAGTCACTGTGCTGTCCCAGCCAAATGTGCCTGTGGGCAGGATTCTGCCTACAAGCCTCTCACTTGTGGCCTCCGCTGTGGACCAGCAGGCCTGTGGGTCCCTCTGCTCAGTTGTCACAGGCGCCATTCTGGACAGATGCTGGTTGCAGGAGGAGAGGGTCCTCCTATTTGACCTGGAACCCACAGACCCCCGGTGGGGTGGTGCACAAGGGACAACTGAGGATTGCCGTGAGAAGGAAGTGTAGACTTCTCTCTGTGAATGGTCCTGCACTGAGGACGAGGTCCTGGAGGGGATTTGTCATCTTGCTGCCTTTCTGCCTCTTACGAGGCCATCTCGGGTTATTGTGTTAAGAAATAGTTGGCAAGAAGATGCCCACAGAACTTCTCTTACAAAAACAGTGGGGCTTTAGAGATCTTATTATTATTTTTTTTAAAAAACAACAAGCCTAAACCTCCCCAAAATAAAACAAAATAACCGCCGGCGAAGAGGGAAATCAAATGCTACCATGTTGAAATAGATTTTACTGGACAAATGTCTCGCTTTAAATTTAAATTGAGTCCAAGTTCTCCTACTCTCCCAGACTTCGAGAAGGTGGCATTCAAAATGTTTACACTTGTTTCATCTGCCTTTTTCCTAAGTCCTGGCCCCCACCTCCTTCCCCTCCTTTACACTTGTCGCTCTGTTGCACACATATGCTTAACTTTATATTTACATGTATCTAATTTTTTATATATGGCTTGTGAAATACGCCAGACGAAGAATGAAATAGTCCTGAAAACAGCTGGAAAATTATGCAACAGCCGGGAGATTGGGCACACGCACATTCTGTACTGCAAAGTTGCACAACAGACCGAGTTTGTTATAAGTGAGGCTGGGAGGGTTTTATTTTTTCCTCCAGGGTGACAGCTTGCTGGTGGAGTAGGGCTTCTGCAGAACGCACTTCCTTAGGAGCCTCAGCCTCCTCCAGAGGGGAGGGCGAGGCTTAAGCTGGCTAGTAACACTGAAGTTCTCCCACCCCACCCCACCCCCCGTCCCCAATGGGGAGCAGGTTGCTGAAGGGCTGCAGGTGGCCCATGGGTCCAGGGGTCAAGGTCCAGGGTCCAGCAAGGTGGAAGCCCAGGGTCAAGTGAGGCCCAGATCCACGTCTGGTGAGAGGAGGTCTGGCTTTTTAGAGGCATCTGTTTGCCTGGTGCCACGTGACAGGAAATTCTGGTGCTCCGAGGGTCTTAGCTGCACCTTGTGCCACATTGCCCTTCATTGCTTGCCACTCTGAGGGATGAAGGGTTGCCCATGACGACCCTGGCTCTGCAATTCTCAGGTCAGTCTCCTGCCCTGGGAGGATTCAGGAAAGTAGGGCCTCGGTCCCTCAGACTGGGGCTCAGTCATCCTTAGAGCCACCCAGCCCTGCACTGTGCTGTTGCTCAGGTCTGCACCACCTTGTGTTACAGGGGAGAGCCAGTAAAAGGAAACCAAAGACACCTGTGATCGGGTTCAGACTGCTCATCGCCAGCACCCAGGGATGAGGGGAAGGCTTTCCTGTGTTTGTAAAAAAAGATCAGAGGGTCTCAGTGGACCTCAGGTTTAATAGGGTAGCTGAAAATACAATTTGGCTGCTTGAAAATGAAAACAGCATTATGGCCAACAGTGACCTTCTGTCTGGGCTCTGGGATGCTGTGTAGAATAAGGGTGGTGAGTGTATGAAGTGTGCTGGAGGAGGGGCTCCCTGTCAGAGGGCCTGCAGAACGGGTCAGGAGGACAGATACCATAGCACAGACTTACAGAGAAGGCATTCTCTGTCCAGCCCTGAGCACTGGGTTTGAGGATGCTCAGAGGCATGGGGCAGGGCCCTTGGGTTCAGTAATGATAAGGAAAGCCTGAGGTCCCATGCTTTGTGCAGGACCTTGAGAACAGAAGGCCCACTGGGGGGCCTCAGTAGCCCCAGCAAGCAGCCCAGGGGCTCCTACCATCCACAATGCTCAGGAGAGCCAGCAGCTTCTGTCCACAGCCTTTGCGGCCAGAGCAGGCAAGAACATTCGGAGGCCACAGGCTGGCCAAGGTCAGGGACTAGCTTCGAGCTGACCTGCCACCGAGGTTGCTAAGGAGTCTGGGGCTCGCCTGAAAACTCGGGCTGGCCTGTTGCTGTGGTCGCGCAGGAAGGAGATGGGAAATTGCCGTGGGGGAGCAGCTGCTGCCTGAGAGTCATTAGATTTCCTCTTTCTCATTTTCAGAAATGCAATTAGGGAGGCCGGGGCAGGGCCTGGGCTCTGGAGTGTGATACTGAGTCTGTGGGCACTCGTGGGCTGGGGGACAGTGTGCGTCTGCATGCCTGTCAGTGCACAGGGGCCAGCATGCGCATGTGTGCGCGCTTACACACGTGTGTGCAAGCGAACGGTCTCGCCTCCCAGCTTCTGGGACAGTTGCCTGTCAGGTGTCCTGAATTTGCTTCATGCTTTCCACCCATATAAACTTGTTGGCAAGGCCCCAGACATGGCAGTCCTCCTATGGCAACACCCCACCCCTGCACGCCCACATCCCCTCCACCTCTCACCCCCTCCCAGCAGCCTCTGCTTTCAGACTCCCAGCTGGAGGGTCCTGTGCATCCTCAGCAGGGCGCAGGGTGATCTCTGTGAGAGCAGCAAGGGGGCCGCTGGTACCATGGTGGGGGGGGGCAATGAAAAGGAGCATCTTGGAAAGTTCCAGCAATAGGAGGCTATGGTGGAGGACCCATTGTGAGATAGTAGAGGAGCAGGGGAGCGGTGGGGATAGAGGCTGGCTGTGCTGGAGAGCTGGTCCTCTCATCCCAGCTGCCAGGGCCTCACACATCATCAGGGACAACTCTCCCCATCTGAAGGCCACAGAGGTGAGCTCTTTGAAGCTGGGGACAGTGAGGGTGGGGAAAGCATCTGAAGGCTGTGCCCCACTCTGCTCCAACTTGTGACTGCCCCATGGCCCAGTGGGCCCAGCGTGGCCAGATGTGCTCCTCCCCGCTCCCACCCACACCCCCACCTACAAGAAGCCATAAATGTCTATTTTCATGGGAAATCTTTTGATTTTTAAAAATCTCAACAAATACTTCCAGTTAAAACACAAAATTCTATTGGCTACCTGTGAGCAGTCCCGTATGCCTCATACTTTAGGGTTCTTGAGCTTATAAGCCACAGCTAAAGATGGCTACTTGAGGCAAAGAGTGGAATTTGTAGGAAGCATGCTCAGGTTCAAACTCCAGGAGGCCAGCGGGCTCAGAGGAGTACTCTTGTGGAAAGTGAGTCTGGGTCTGGTGGGAGTCCGTGAGGTCCCACCAGCTCCATTTCGCTGGGAAATACCATCCTGGAGCTTTAGCTTCTTCTTCTGAAAGTGGGAATTTTGTAGTTCCACCTTGTAGGATGTCATGATGATTGAGGGAGACAAAGCTTTGCTAATTCACCAGCAGAGAAGCCCTGGTGTCACACTGACCCCTGAATCGTCATCTGTCCACTCCAGTGGGAAGAAAAAAATGGTGGCGCATAGCCCAGCCAGTCATCTCTGACCAGGGCATATGGGGTTAGTCATGGGGCTTGTACATGTGTGATCCTTTTCCTGATAAGGGGGCTGGGAAGCCCCTGCCCACTGTCCTGGTGAGTGCTCCCAGTTCCCAGAGTGTTTCTAGATGAACATGATTTTTCTTCGTTTTCTTGTTTAAATCATCTACTTAGAACAAAATGTCACCTCCTGCCTGAGACCTGCAAGGCTCTGCTTCATCTCTTATTCCCATGTTCCCTTTCTCACTTCCTCCCTTCCTTCTCTTTCTTTTTTTTCTAACTTGGGCTTTGCTGCTTTGCTTTCCCTGGAGCAGAGAAATCTCCTTTCTGCCTCAGGGCCTTTGCATGTGCTGGTCTCTCTGCTTCGGATGCTCATTGCTTAGATTGCCCATTCCCTGTGACTCTCTGATCAGCTGTTAACCAAAACCTTCCCCCACCTTCCGCTTCCTTGTCCCATGTATTTTATATCCCATGCCTCTTTATTTTCTTCATTGCACTGACCTTTGTAAATTATCTTACTTTGTTTATGCATTCACAAATATTTACTGAGCACCTACTACATGCCAAGCTGTGTTTTGTCAATCATGGTATGTCCTTGCGAGTCTTTGGCAAGGTTTTTTATTAGACCAAAAGCAACTCTGGCATCCCAGCTCCCCATGTCTTGCTGTACAGCCAGGATTTTGGTCTGAAGTCAGCAATGACATGAAAAAAGCATGTGGTCAGAATACTCTGAAAAGTTTCCCATGAGCACAGTTTTGTGTCTAGAGTTCAATACCGTACCATGTGTTCAGCTGGGTACAGGGAAGGATAGAAAGCAATGCCAGCTGAGGTATGGAGGGCTCACTCTGCTTTGGATTAGTTTAGGAAACTGAGGCATGGGGAGGTTACATAAATTTCCTAAGGTCACAAGACCAGAAAGTGGCTGACAGTCCCTAGGGCGATCTCAAGGAGTTGAAATCTTTGATGTTGGTGACTTGGGATACCTAGCCAGCAATAGTGACAGGGTGGAGAAGGGGACCTCCCTAATTAGGAGGTTTGCCTCATTATTCTAAGGAACTTTTCAGCCTTATTGTTGACCTTGCATTGAAAATGAGGAGGTGCCAGGCTTCGAGCTCTGTATGGCCCTGGGAGGGGGCAGATCCCAGAGCTAATGAGAGGGTAGAAGGAGCTGGTGACCCTTTTGATATGGGGTCCCTGGTGGGAGTGGAGATACCAGATGTGAGCCAATAATGACCAGAGCAGGGGCGGGGATGGGGTGGAGATGGGGCTGTGAGTAGCGGGGGATCTGAGACACACTGATGAAGACGCTGGGGGTTACCACATTGATAGGGCCAAATGAACCTGGCTGGGGAGTTTGGTGTGCCCACTCTTAAACCCGCAGAGAAGAGTGAGACTGCCCGGGTGGGAAGGGACTGGAGACATAGATGAGCAAGGGTCATGTGTGTGGAGGCTGGGTGACATCCATCAGGACCGGCCCTGGGGACCAGCCAGAGGGGTCGGGGACAGTGTGAAGACTTCTCCCGAGTGGCTGCCTTGAGCCAGACCCACAGAGCCTGTGGGAGCAGCTGGGCACAGGGATGATTATCTCACCAAAACCAAACACTTTCAAATACCATCCCAAAGATACAGGCAATATGTATGGCTTTGTTCTCTTTTAGCAGGACCGCCAGAAGAAGGGGATGCTATTTCGTAGGGAGTCTCCTTGAGCCCCATTTCAGGTGGCCTGGGGACTTTGGGTCTGATCTCAGTGTTTCTGCCAAGGTGGAGGGACCATCTGGAGCTGCTGGGAGGGAGCCAGCCAAGAAGGACCTTCCTACCAGGGGTGGGGTCTTGGGTGGAAGCCAGGCCTCCTGGGACCTTCTGGAGGAGCAGAGGTGTCCCCAGGAAGTCTGTGGTGGTTGCAAAGGTCTTCAGTCCTGCATCTAGAATTTCTTCCCATGGAGGGCTCAGCCTTAGAATCCCATGGTTAGCCCCACCACCAGCCCAAGCCGGAAGCTTTGGCCTTTTTGATGCCCACATTCTAGATGCAGGGAACGGAGCAGGTTCAGGCAAACAGGATAGAAGAAATTTGACCCAAGGGGAGTGTGGCCTATCAGCCTAGGAGGCCAGGGATCCTGGGGTCCAGCAATTGGCTAGGGCCACTGACTTGATGTTCCCTGGATTGTAAGGGAGGAAATGCCCAGTTAGTCTCACAAAGCATCAGAACACAAAACCCCATAGGACTGTGCCCTTTACAAGTTATGGGCAGGATTTATATGTGAAGACATTAATTCTCTATGCTCTACAGATGGTGTCGTCTGGGAATGGGACATAAAGTCACAGGAAGAATGACTTCTTTCACCATGCAGGGTTGAGCCTGGGACTGTGCCATGCCTTCATTTGGAAATACAGGCAAGCAAGGTGCAGGGGAGGGGGACATTGGGGCTGACCTCTAACACGCATACTGCCCCAGATGGCTGATCCAGGCTTGTCCTAGGAATACCTTTTGCCCTCCATCAGCAGCTGGTTCAGCCATGGCATGTGACTGGACATCCAGCCTTGGCCTTGGCCCAAAGACCCGAGGAGACTTAGCCATCCTTCTGGGAGAGGACAGGACTCCCGCATGTGGCCCGAGATCATGCATTTCCTTACGTTTGAAGCAGGCAGTGTTACCTCTAGCCCGGGGCCTCTTAAGAGACCCAGAGGCCTTTCTCAGTTGGGAGAGCAGGACCCAACAGTCTAGACTCTGATCCCAGTGGGCTGAGGACATCACCGCCTGGCCCACCCAGACACTGCTTTGAAAATTCTTGGTCCTTGCTGCCTCTCTGCCAGTGGAGCATACATGCAAGTTGGCACTCACAAGGAGGCACCAAGCTTTTTTTTTTTTCCCCCCTGGGTCATTATTGCCTTAGATTGAGTCTGAGTCTCCAGCTGTGTCTCCATTTAGAAGTGTTGATTGAGCCTGGATCCCAGAGCCTTCACACTGTAAGCACTTTTTCTTTCCCTTACAGGCAGAACAAATCCCAGTGGTGGTGGGACACCTCTGAGTGGGATGTGACAATGAAAAACATTGTTGCCCTTGTTTCCTCATTTGCCTGACGTGGCTCCCCATCAGGGTGTGTGTGTGTGTGTGTGTGTGTGTGTGTGTGTGTGTGTGCACGCGCGCTCGTGTGCATGCTCAAGAAACAAGAAGCACACTCCCCAAAGGCTACCCGGCCTCCACGTTCTGTTCCATCAGCATTCCCCTGACATACTGCTTACCCAGGCCACTCATGGTCGGAATTCTGCCCGTGCATCGGACGGGGCCAAAGTGGAGGGGGACAGAGTAGCAGTCTTCAGAGGCCCCTTGACAAGGTCACGAAGACCTCCTGGCTTGTTATGCACTGCACACAGGTACCCCTGCACCAGAAACCAGAAGAGTCTAGGTCCCTGCCCCCACCCCCTGGGAGCTTGCTCTTTGGGAAGAAGGACAGTGAAAACTCCATCTCCTTATTACCTCCATCTGCTTGTTGCCTGCAGCGCGGCCAAGGCCTGCCAACGATGGTGACCTCGTCAAAGGGCAGAAGAATTTCTAGTTTCTGTGTGGCCACCAGGGGACAGAAATGGTTCTGATGAAGTCTGTATGGCTCAGAGCCCTGCCCCCAGATCTTCAGAACAAGGCAGGACACCCCCTCTCATCCAGAGGTGGGCCAGGCAGACAGGAAGACCTTCTCCTTTTTTAACGTCCCTGTCCTGAGACACGGGCAATGACTTGTGACCCCTGAGGTGACCAGGAAAGTTCCTCCTCTCTTTCTGTATCTCACATCCTTGGGAAGATTTTCAGGGGTTGGAGGGCCCGACATCACCCTGAATTGATCCTCCTACAACACGGGGCTGCTCTAGGTCATGGTTGCCACCCCAGCCCTTCAGGGACCAGGCTGGTAACAGTCACGAGGAGGTGTAGGACAGTGGGAGTGGTGGGGATGGTGTCAAGCAAACCAGATCTAAGACATTCAAGTCCAACTAAAAATAGAACCACGTGACATGTACTAATCCAGGGGTGAGTTGACCCTGTGGTCCTTAGTTTGTGCCTTTGCAATCTGGACAAGTTATTTGAGCAGAGAACCATGAAGGATTTCTGTGTCCTCCTTCTCACCTGAAGGAGGAGGAGAGAGCACCAGAGGGAGACGCAAGCACCAGGGGTAGAAGAAGAAGAGGAGAGATCTGAAACCATGGGAATTTGAAGATGTAGGAGGTGCCCCCCCCAACTTTTTCTTTTTTGAGCTGAGGACAGGTGATCAGGGATCTGGGACAAGTCAACAAGGGCCCTCTACATGAGGGACTCAACAGTAAATCGAAATGCACGTGTGCCTGATTCTCCTGCTTGGTCTTCTGGGATCTCATGGTGGGGATTCAAGGATGTGTGAGTCAAAGATTGTGATCTGCCTTCCACTTGTGCCTGGAGGGGAGCCCCAGGAGGCCGGGGGTGATATGGGCAGCAACAGCTTCCCTGGTCTTATTCCAGAGAACACCAGGGATATAAAACCCTCTTTCCAAGAAGTATCCTACAGCTGGAATGCCAGGGTGTGCAAGATAATTTAGTTATGTGGCCCTGTCTGAAAAGGCCAGTTGGCAAAGTGAGAGAGCCAGCCCTTCCCAACTCTGCTCTCCTCTTTCTGCTGGCATCAGAGAAAAGGTCTCTGCTTCTGTCAGTCTGTCTCACACGTTCCCAGCACTTGGGCCTCAGCCTTGGTGCCTTTTTGCAGGCAGTAGTATGTCAAATATGCAACATTTTTTCGTTATTGTTTTCATTTTATTTATTTTTGGCAGCGTCTTTGAATTATGGTGAGATGTTGGCCTTTCCATTTACGGTGGTGATTTGAAGTATCCTTTAAAAACGTAAGGTGGTGATTAAGTACTGTACAAAGAACAGCAGTGGTGGTAGGAGCATTATGGTAATGATCATAAAGCTGGCGGAGAGGCTAGTGAGACGGTAGAACATGACCCTTGATGTAGGCGAGGCTGCTGGTTGGGTCTTACTTATCTTTAGAGGAGGACGAAAACACGGACAACCACAGGAGGAATGAGTGGCCGAGCGTCCCGGGTTACGAGATAGCAGCTAAACCCAGCTCTGGGCTACCTGGCTTATGCACCCTTCAGGATTCAACCTGTGCCACTTCTTACAGGAAGTCCTCTGGGATGCGTGGCTCTGAAGTCATCTCTCTTCCCATATGCTGATCACCGTCCACTTTCTCTGGAGCCAGCTATATTGTTGGAGGTCGTGAAAGTGGATGCCTGCTTGGGGGTGGGGGAAGAAGACCTATAGGGAACTGTAAGGCATGGGCCCCATTTCATGGTAGACAAGCAGAAATGCAGGCCAAGGGTGGCCACACTTTCCAATTTCTCAAGAAAAATCCGAAATCTAAATTCTTATGTGAAATTTCACTATTTTTAGCATTGACAAGAAACATTCGTTAGGCCCAGGGCTGGATCCTGTATCGGGCACCCTCAGGTGACACAGAGGAAAGGTTCCAAGTGAAGATGGCCATCAAGCTGAGAGCCCTCACACCCGGGTCCTGCAGATGATGGAACCGGGGATGCAAAATCACAGCTAGAGCGGGTTGTGCAAGTCATGTGTTTCCCCATAAGACTGGGCCCTCCTGGCCGGCAGGGAGGAAGATGCCTGAGTCATCAGACCCTGCCTGACCAAGGCCAACCCCAAAGCCCTTGGCCACATAGGCCTGGGGCAGGGTGAATGAGAAAATCCAAAAGGACAGGCGTCCACCATCCAGGGAAGTCTGAAAACACACAGCAGAGATGTTCTGGACAGACACATGCCTAGGAGGGGTTTCCAAGTGGGACCTGGGGAGGGAAGGTCACTGTGCTGGGGTACAGCAGGCTTGGTAGGACTGTGACTCCTGGCAGTGGGAAGACTGTGCTGGAGAGGAGGGATTCCATCCCTGGATGGGCTTTGACAGCAAACTTGCTCCAGGATGGAGAGGAAAGCCTTGGATGCAGAGTCGGAAAAGGTGGGTGGAGTGCAGAGAGGCTATTTTAGGCAGGCCTAGGAGTGCAAAGGCCCAGAGGCTCCTGGGGCTGGGCCGGGGCAGGTGAGGGCAGCAACCTGACTGAGCTCTGGGAGGGAGGGCTCTCGTCCGGGTGGAGGATCCTGTATTCAGAGACTGTAACAGAGGGATGGGGAGGTAGTTGGAGGGGACAGGAACTTCAGGCAGAGAGGAACTGGGGACTAAGGAAGCTTGCATCTTTCTGGAAGGGTAAAAGTTGATATTTGGGATAGTCCCTGCAGTGCATGCTTCCTCCCATAAAAGCGTCTTTCAGACTCTGGAGTTTCCATCTCAGGCCTCCCCAACCCGGTCCCATTCTCCTGCCCCGTCCAGCCCCAGGGCGCCCAAGAGAGGGTGAGGCAGCTCTTTGCGCCCCTAGCCTGACGGGTGGAACCCGGGCGCCCCACGGACTCTCTGGGTGGGGATGCTCAGGCGGGCGCCGCTCGTTCGAGGTTGTGCGCCGCCAGGGCGCGTGGCGCGCCCGATGGTGGCCGGCGGCGGGGCACCCCCAGTCCGGCCCACGGCGCTTCTCTGCCGCCGCCTCGGGGTGTCTCTGCTTCGCTGCGAGCCGGAACCGCGGCGGCGGCGGCGCGAGGAGGGGAGCAGGCGGCGGCGGCCGCCGCGCCAAGAAGCGCCGGGTCACCGCAGGCTGAGGCGCCCGCCGTCCCCGCCCTCCCCCTCGCTCGCCTTCTCCTCCCTCCCGCCTCGCTCGCTCGCTCGCTCCTTTCCTCTCCCCGCCTCCCCTCCGCGCTCCCCCGCCCTCCTCTCCGCGCCTCGCCTCCTCCGCCCCGCGCCCTGCGGTGCTGCAGCTGCGGGCGGCTCCAGCTGCCCCCAGATGTGGGCTGGGCGGCGCGCGGGGAACTTTCGCGCAGGCAGCGAGTGCGGGGCCCCGGCTGCGGTCCGGCTGCCATGGATCCGCCGGCGGGAGCCGCTTGCCGCCTGCTCTGCCCCGCGCTGCTGCTGCTGCTGCTGCTGCTGCTGCCGCCGCTCCTGCTGCCGCCGCCGCCCGCGGACGCCCGGCTTGCAGCCGCCGCCGACCCCCCAGGTAGGTGCAGCCGGGTCCCCACGCCCCACGACCCCCGTCGGCCGGGCCCCGCCCCGCGTGATCCGCCGCCCCCTCCCCAGGCGTTGTCCAGCCCGACTTGGGCAAACTCCGCGCGCTCCGCCCGGGGCCAAGTTGGCCAACTTCGGGGCTGGGTTGGTCGCGCAGGGGGCGCCCCGCGGCGCACCGGAGCGCCTCCGGCCGGAGGGGAACCTCGGAGCGTTCGCGGCTCCCGGGACGCGGAGCAAGGAGATGGAGGGCCGGGAAAGCCCCGCGGCCGAGAGCGCGGCGCTAGCCCCAGCGGGTCCTGGGGAGCCAGGGCGAGGCGGCGCCGGGGCTCGAGTCCGGGGACGCTCGGGAGGAGACGGGTGCTGAGCGCGCCGCCTTGGGCCCTGAGGACTGATGCGGCGCCCGGGGTGGGGGGGAATACCTGAGCACCCGAGGGACCCTGCTCCACCCCTCCCTGTCCTCGGGCGCGCGGGGAGGGGGCCGGCATCGGTCCAACCGAGAGCTGGACACGGAGGACAGGCCGCGCGTGCCGGGGGGAGCCGAGTCCTCGCCGCTCCGGAGGCTAGCGGTGAGGGCGCCCGGGCGGCGGGGGCCGCGAAGGGGCCAACCGGCAATGGTTTCGGAGCAGCCCCACGTCCTGCCAAGGACGGCAGGTTCAAGGGCCGGGGGCGCTCTGATGGGGCTGTCCCCAGGGGAACTGTGAGGAGCTCTCGAGCTTCAAAACGGAACGGGACAGGGGGCAGAGCGCTTGGCTGACTGGGTCCCAGAGGGGGACCGCCTGGGAGCGGCGGGGTTCCGGAATGGTGGCCCCGTTAACGCCCCTTCCCAGTCGGAAGAAGGCCGGGGAGGTGAAGGCTAGTTTCTGGGGGTTGTCTGGCAGAATGCCCTTTCTTTCGCAGTGGTGGTGGATGGGGGAGGGCTGGGGGGCTGCGGGGCTTGGCGGCGGGTCCCCCGGGCTCCGAGATCTTGGCGGGTCTAACGCCCCTTCCCGTTGCAGGCGGGCCCCTGGGACACGGAGCGGAGCGCATCCTGGCGGTGCCGGTGCGCACTGACGCCCAGGGCCGCTTGGTGTCCCACGTGGTGTCAGCGGCGTCGGCCCAGGCTGGGGTACGGGCCCGCAGGGCAGCCCCTGTCCAGACCCCGGGCTTACCTGGAGACAACGAGGAGGACCCTGGCGGCCGCCTCTTCTACAACGTCACGGTCTTCGGTCGAGACCTGCACCTGCGGCTGCGGCCCAACGCCCGCCTCGTGGCGCCCGGAGCCACCGTGGAGTGGCAAAGCGAGTCGGGTGCCACCCGCGTGGAGCCCCTGCTTGGGACCTGTCTCTACGTCGGAGACGTGGCGGGTCTGGCTGAAGCCTCCTCCGTGGCGCTCAGTAACTGCGACGGGCTGGTGAGTACTCACTTCTCTCTCGCTCCTTTCTGCCCACTGCCCTTGCCTGGCACTTGGGAGCTGGTTCCCCGTGACTCCAAGGCCTGCACTGAGGATCTTCTTTGCACCCCAGCGTGCAGGCAGCACCCCGCACAGAAGGAAGGGGTTGGCACAAAGGCAAGTTATTTCAACTGACCCCAGAGGAGTGACTTAGGCAGCTGGTGGTGTTCTCCAAAGCTCTGCCAAGTAGCAGAGTGCCGTCTCCCTGATGCCTGTGGGGCACAGGTCTTCCTGTGGTCACCAGTGTGTACGACTCAGGGAGTGTATGCATTTGCATGCGTGTTATGGAATGTTGGTGTGTGCTCGGATCTGGGAACCCATGCAGATATGTGGATGTGCCATTGTGTGTCTTATACATGTGTGTATCTGTGGGTTTCTGCTCCTTTGGGTGTCTGGGTATCTGTTCAGTGCGTGTCCATGGGCATCTTAACATATGTGATATGTGTTGGGGGGGCACACGTGCTGGAAGTCTGTCTTCTTGTTTCTGTGTGTGCAGGTGGTGGCAGTCCAGGGAGCAGGCAGGCTTTGGTGCTGAAATGCCCAGTTATCCGTCTGCCCCCTGGCTGACCGGGAGCCACTGATTTTTCTGCTGTGGTTTCCTGTTGAACTCCAGCTGGTAATTTGAAAAGTCGGTTTTCTCTCTCTATTTTGAGCCAAGGGGAGCATTTGGAAATGCAGGCTCTGGTGCCCACGGGCAGCCTCTGAAGGACAAGGAGAGAGGCTGAGTCCCCTCCTGGGACTGGTTGGGCCACCCAGTGTGCCTTGAGCCCTGGGACATTTTCTTGTTTCCAGGGGCCCAGAGGGACCACAGCTTGGCATGAGCGCGGCCTCAGAGGAAGCCTGGATCGATGCTCAGGGAGGCGGCTGACATTGGCGGTGCTTTGTCCGGCCGCCCCGGGGCCTGGCACGTGGCAGAAACCACTGCAGTCTTCTATTTTGGATTGGGGGTGCGGTGGTCAGGCTGGCCGGGCCTGGCCAGACATCTGAAGCCACCCACCGTGGGTTCTGCTCTAATTGCTGCTCAGAGCACTGCTGTGCGGGCGAGTGGCCGCTCTCCCGGCCCTGCTGGCCCCCGAGGCCCCTGTCCTCAGGCTAGTCCTGCTGCTGCCTGCAGAGTCTGCAGTCCCACCAGAGCCCCACAACCACTGGTGTTCTTTTTATGGAGACACAGGAAATGTCACTTGTTGCTTCGGAAAATCACTGCCTTTGGCTCATTGAGTTAGAACCCAGGCGTATTGCAAACAGCTATAAATGTCCTTGGAGGAGTTGGGTTGTTGTGGTGCAGCCTTTTATAGGGCCATTGTCTCTGAGGCCATCCGGGGCCTCATAGGTGTGTCTCATTTCATGCTGTAGGTGAATTTCCTAAATAAATTGGTGCTGGGAACTCCAGGATTTGGGGGATCTGACTCAGATGCAGTCTGTAGGTGGGTCAGCTCCTGTGGACTGAGAGATTCCTGATGGAGAGAATTTTATGGGATGCTTTGTCTCTGTATCATTCTTTCATCTGTCATTTGGTGATTCATTTGTTTAGCCAGAACCTCTTAGTGCCATCTGTCCACTGTGCGGGTCAGGGGTGTGGCTGGCCCAGTGCCCACCTGGAGCTGGGGACCACTGATGGGCTGAGGGGCAGCTCTGGCTTGGGCTTTGACCATAGGCTCCTGGGGGCTATTTGGAGAATAGTTGGCAGCAGGTCAAGGGGCAGGTTGGCAACCTTAGTGGAGGGAAGAACACGTGTGCAGGTACTGGGTGTGTGTGTCCCTGGTCGGGACAGGCATGGTGAGATGTCATGAGGACTGGCCACACATCTGCACAGGGTCCTGCAAGGCAGCTGGAAAGAAGACGAGAGTTGGAAGATGTGCTGGGGCTTGCCTGAGGGGTCTTGAATGCTGTCAAGGAAAAAGGGCCTGGAGACATTGGGGCATCAATATTAATTCTGTACTCTTCCTTCCTCCCTCTTCCTTCCTTCCTTCCTTCCCTCCTTTCTCTCTTCTGTCCCTCCTTCCTTCCTTTTGTTTTGGTGTGTCTCTTCTCATTTTATACTAATTAATCCCTTAACCCTTTGAGTCTTTCTGTGTATCACTGATAGATCTGGGGCTCTATACATGGTGCAGAGCTGTGGTCCCCATAGCTATCATGCAGGGGAGGGATCCTCATCCCTGGTTTGCACATGCTCAGATGAGGCTCTGGGAGGTCGAGCAACTTGCTCAAGACCACCATGCCTGCTGGAATCCAGCCTGGTTCCCTCCAGCCCTATGTGCCACAGGGCTCCCAAGTTGGGCTGGGTAGAAGGCACTGAGATGTGCAAAATCTGTGCACTCCTCCCAATAGGCCTTACGTGAATAAATGCATCTCATTCTCCTAGCAACTCAGGCCCTTAACCACCATGCCACATAGGCCCCCCGCCTCTGTAGCATTTATTCTTCCTTCAGAGATAGCAAAACTCACCAAAGCAGGTATGTCATGCTGTAGCATGTGTGCACATCCCCAGGGATCTTGTTTAAATGCAAGTTCTGGTTCAGCACATCTAGGGTGGGGCCTAAAGTTCTGCCTTCCTTCCTTCCTTTTCTTTTCCCTCCTTTCCTTTTCTTTCTTTCCTTCTCTCTTTCTCTTTCTGTCTGTATGTCTCTCTGAAAGAACATGTGTGAGGGCAGGGAATGGCAGAGGGAGAAAGAGAGAGAGAGAGAGAGAGAGACACTCTTAAGCAGATTCCTCACTGGGTGTGGATCTCAAGATCTGGGGCTTGTACTCAAGACCCTGAGATCATGACCTGAGCTGAAATCAAGAGTTGGATGCTTAACCTTCTGAGCTACCCAGAAATGCAAGTTCTGCATTTCTTTTTTTTTTTTTTTTTAAGATTTTTTATTTATTTATTTGACAGAGAGAGATCACAAGTAGGCAGAGAGGCAGGCAGAGAGAGAGGAGGAAGCAGGCTCCCCGCTGAGCAGAGAGCCCAATTCGGGGCTCGATCCCAGAACCCTGGGATCCTGACCTGAGTCGAAGGCTGAGGCTTTAACCCACTGAGCCACCCAGGTGCCCCTATTTATTTATTTTTAATCTTAATTTAAAACAAGATTTTATTTACTTGAGAGAGAGAGAGAGAGAGAGCAAGCAGGAGTGGAGGACGGGGGAGGGACAGACAGAAAGAAGCAGACTCCCTGCTAAGCAGGGAGCCCGATGAGGGGCTTAACCCCAGGACCCTGGGGTCATGACCGGAGCTGAAGGCAGACGCTAATGCACTGAGCCACCCAGGTGCCCCATCAACAGCCCTGTTTCTGCAAGAGAGTTCTGCACATTCTTCCACTAGTTGTTCCTTGCAGACGGGTTTCAGTGGACAACAGGTGTGGGGGATGCTGCACTTTGCACTCAGCTTGGGCAATTCAGGGGGCCCATCGCAGTCTCTGGGAATTTCTGTAATTAAGAAAGCTCTCGCACTCTGAGTAACCTGTCATTTCCCACACAGAGGGGACTGTGGAACCCCTTTTTTGCAGAATGTGTCTTCCTGGAAGTTGTGTAGAAAATCCATGGAACAGGGTCCCAGGAGCTTGTACGTGCATTCTCTCTCAAAAAATAAATAAATAAAATCTTTGGACAGCAGTCTTCTAGTCAAGGGGAATCTTATTTCTCAGTATCTGTCAGGATCCTTTCAGTTACAAGTGACAGACTGCTTAAATGGGTTTGAACAATAGCTCTCCTAATGGTAAGTCTTCAGGCATGACTGATTCCAGGTGCTCCCTTTAGGTCATTAGGACACATCCCATCTCCTGCCTCTGTCTTCTTTTGGGTTGGCTTTGTTCTCAAGTGTGGTCCTTCTATTCTGAGTCTAGGGGTATCGTTTTCTGAATAATTCCGCTGAGACCTGGTTATCACTCCGGCCAGCCTGGGCTCTGGTGCTCCTGTGAGGAGCAGGACATGAGATTTGCAGACCCCCAGAAATGGAGAGCGGAAGAGGTGCTTTCCCCTCAGTTACTATGAGATGGTGATTCTGAATCTGCCAAGATGTAGATTGTTCTGGAGTCAGGTAGAGGTGCAGACTTAAGAAATTCCACTTGAAGACATGCTTTGTAAGACATGCTGTGCACTTTATTCCCAGAGTCTGCAAACGCAGAGTTTCCAGGTTTTTTTTTTTTGTTTGTTTGTTTGTTTTATAGCCACTAGACAGAAGTCATTCATAACATTCATGAGGAGAGGTTAAGGTTTGTTTTTTCATGATGCATGAGAAAATTATGCTTAATGAAGGGTTCTTGCATGTGTTAATTTCATATTATTCACATATGCTCATTAAAAATCCAGTGAGGGGGGCGCCTGGGTGGCTCAGTCAGTAAGAGTCTGCCTTCGGCTCAGGTCATGATCTCAGGGTCCTGGGATCTAGCCCCGTGTTGGGCTCCCTGCTCAGCAGGGGAGTCTGCTTCTCCCTCTGCCTCCGCCCCTCCCCCATCCATGCACTCACTCTCTCTCTCTCTCACAAATAAATAAAAGCTTATTTTTTATAACCCAAGCAGAAGCCTATTGTAATAATAGTAAATAGTAAGTCATAGTTTGCTATTATGTGCCAGACTGCCTGCTGAGTGCCTTATGCCTGCATCTCCTTGTTCAGTCCTCACGATGTCCTATGGCCTGTGCTTGATATTATCCCCATTCTACAGATGAATCAACTGAGTCTCCAAATGCTGACAGCTTGCTTCAAGCTTTGCTGTTGGTATTTGAATGCATGTCTTCCACCCAATGCATGATTCCAAGATCATGCGCACTACATTTTATTGTTGGTTTTGTTTTGTTTTTTTGGCATGCCAACAGAAAGAATAAAAATGAAGAAATGCACTTCTGTAAAACATTTTTTACCTTCCCTATTTTGACTCCTGGAGCCCTTCTGAGTCTGGGAGCAGGCCTGGTGGCTGAGTGGCTTGCTGATACACTGCTGACCTGCTCTAGCCTGCAGTTCTTGGGGGGTTGCCTGAGTCTTTGTAGCTGGGTGATCGTAATGGGGACTCCCGTATAGCTGAAGCACCCAGCTCCCTCTCTGCCTCCCACCTCAGGGCAGCTCTGGGGACCCCTCCCCTCCAGCCTGATAGGGCATGACTAGGCTAGTGGGTGGAAGTCATCATGGGATAGGGGGTGGGAAGGGTCTGAGCTCTGAGGTCTGGTCCTGTCCTGAGGTCTGAGGGGTGGGGGCAGTGTACACCCTTCCCAGGGGGCTCAATGTGAGGCCCCATGATGCTGTGAAGCAGAACTCCCACGGTGTGCCTGAGGTGCAGAGAGACCCAAGGGTTTCTGCCTTGTGGGCTGGGGCCCCTCCACTAGGTACCTATGCTGTCCAGTATTTTTTTTTATTATTTCATTTATTTATTTGAGAGAGAGAGGGAGCGAGCTTGAGTGGGGGTGGGGAGGGGTAGAGGGAAAAAGAGAGAGAGAATCCCAAGCAGATTCTACACTGAGTGCAGAGCCAGTGTGGGGCTCGATCCCAGCATGCTGAGATCACGACCTGAGCTGAAATTAAGAGTGAGGAGCTTGGGTACCTGGGTGGCTCAGTGGGTTAAGCCTTTGCCTTCAGCTCAGGTCATGATCCCAGGGTCCTGGGATTGAGCCCCGCATCAGGTTCTCTGCTAAGCAGGGAGCCTTCTTCCCCCACCCCCGCTGCCTGCTTCACTGCCTATTTGTGGTCTCTGTCAAATAAAAAAAGTAAAATCTTAAAAAAAAAAAAAAGAGTCGGAAGCTTAACAAACTGAGCCACCCAGGAGCTTGTGTCCAGTCTTTAGTCATTAAGAATCACTGAGGTCTACAGAGAGAAATCATCTGCTGGCCTAAGGGACCACGATGAGTTTCATTTTTCCTCACAAGCATCCTGCTTTTGAGGCCATACATTGGGCTCCAGCTGGCACAGGTGCTAGGGTGGGGTGGGCAGGTGTGGCAGGCTCAATCTGTGGGGTTAAGGGCGAGGATGCCTGGGACTTGCAGCCAGTCTTCCTTCCTCCTGCCCCTCCTCCTTGTTGTTTAAGACTCATTCAGTTTAAGTGACAGAGACCTGGCTTACAGTAAATGAAATAAACAAGGGATGTCATGAGCCCGATGACTCTTGGGGTCCTGATGAGTTCAGGCATGGCTGCATCCAGGGGTTCAGGGCTTGTTTCATCACATGTTCTCTACCTTTCAGCTCTATTACTCTCTGTCTCAATATGGTCTTCCCCATGTGGGGACCACTGGCAACTCCTGGCTTAAATTGCTGCCATGGTAGCAATCAGAAATGGAGAGCACTCCTTTCTCGATGGTTCCTGCTAGCATCCTGGAGAGGGCTTTGTTGGGCCCCACTTAGGTTACAGGGCCCTCTTTGAACCAATCGTTGTGATGTAAGCCTGGCCTGAGTTTCTTGCTCATGTTTAGGATTGAAAGTGAGGGTCAGATCCCCAAACCCTGGAATGGATGGATGTTTTACATGAAAGCAAGAGGAAGGTGAATGTGTCGAGCAGATGAAAACAGTTATCACTGCACTCCATCTGGACTCTGGGTCCCCATGTCCAGATCTCTTCATGGGCTCCAGACTTGCCTGCCCAGCTGCCTCCAGGGCTCCCTCCCTGGTGACTCCGTGCTTCTGAAATGGAAAGTGGTCTCCACTTTCTTAGATTCCACTCTTTCTTGGGTGGGAATCCCAGGATCACCCCTCTCCTCCCTCTCCATGACCCGTATATCCAGCCTGCCACTGTCCTAGATATCTCTGGACTTTATCCCTATTCCCATCCCTCCACAATGCCTGATCCCAAGCCCTGTCTTTTGTACCTGTGATGAAGATCTGCTGCTATTTGGTCTGTCCCCAGTAACTCTTTCTCCTTACAGCAGCCACACTGATTTTCATAAACCATATATTAAGTTATGTCACTCTTTGCTCAAGATCTTTCAGTGATTCTTATTGCCCTTAAAAAAAAAAAAATCCAAACCCGGAACAATATCCAAATCTACCATCCTGGCATTCAGGACAAACTATGACCTGGCCCAGTGGCCTCCAGTTTCATCTGTCACAGTGTCCTCCTCATGCCTGTGCCCCATCACACTGAGCTTTTAGTTCCCCCAACACAGGACACCCCTCATCTCAGGACCTTTGCATAGGTTGTGTCCTTGCCTAGACCACTCTTTTACCTTCGTCTTTACCTGGCTCACTCCGTAGGTCTCAGCTAAATGGCATTTCATCCAGGAAGCGATCCTAGGCATTGTCATGCCAGGTTGCACCCTGTGCTTCTTGGTAACATGTACCATGCCTAATGTGTACCCACCCAGCTGTGTTCGCAGGGCCCTGCTCTGGCTGGGCAGACCTCACCTGGGAGCTGTGAAATGAGAGTTCCCAGGGAGAGGGGGCCAGAAGCCTATGGAGGAAATGGTTGGGGACTTGCTCCCGAGACCCTGTGTAGCCCCCAGAGCTGGCCCATCTTTCCTCATCTGCTCTCTTGCCAATCCCAGAATGCCCACACTCCCTGGGGAAGACCCCCTGGAGAATGGTTGAAAACTCTGCCTCCTTTCCCATAGGAAAGCATTGTGTATAACATGTGGTTTTATGGTTTTCCTGCACCTACTTTGGGGTTCATGAAACTTGAGTTCAAAACCCTTGGTCTAAATCAATCCGAGTAAGAGAGGGAAGACCCTCCCCCACCTCCCCATTCCTGTATGGGGAAGTGTTGGGTGGGGGTGAGGAGACGTTGGGCTGGGCTCTGGCAAGTCATCTTTCGGACCCTGAGTAAATCCTCTCACCACTGGCCTCAGTTTGTCCAGGTGGAAACTGGGGGCTGGAGTTAACCATTTCTGGGACACTCCCAGGGCAACTCCAGGTGCCTTAGGGACCAGATGGGGATCAAACACAAGTGAGGTGACAGGGTTGGAGGAGGGAGATGTAGGGACCCTGGCGAGCCGAAGCCCCACCTCCCTTGAGAAAGTGTTGCCCCTCAGGAGTGTGGGCTCCTTGCTGCTGAGCTCCCCATTGTTTCTTCAGAGAAACCGTGTTTCTGAGTGTGTTGGTATCGCATCCGGTGAGAAGACCCTGTATGGGCCCTGAGGACCCCTGACAGGGCCACCAGAGGCAAGTGTGGAAGTGTTGGGAGGTGTGCTGGCAGCAGGATCTGAGATGGGCCAGGGGTCCCTGCTGGCAGGGGCTGGGAACTTGCTTGAACCCAGCCTGACTTCATCATCCATCACCCTATGCCTCAGCTTCCAGCGTGTCTACAACCTTCTGGCTGGCCACCCCACCACGTCTCACTGGGAGTGACTTGGTGGAAGGGAAGGAGCATCTCAGAGGCTGTTCCCTGCCTGGGCGGGGTAGGGACGTGCACTGATCAGTGGCTGCCACTATGGAGGCGGACTTGTCAGGGGTTCGTGCTATAGGGGGCGAGTAGCAGCCTGTGACCCTGACCCACCACCCCATTTGCCTTGTGGTGGCCCCTAAGTTTGGTGTAGGTGCATCCATGATCTGAAAGCCAGACTCATTTATCTGTCTCCCGCCTGGACTCGTTAAAAATCATAGGCAGCCAGTAGCTGATTGCCAGGCGCTGGGGTAAAGACGGGAATGTGGCGTTATTGTTAATGGTTACAGAATTTAAGTTTTACAAGAAAACAAGAGGTCTGATGATGGTTGCGCAACATTAGGAAAGCATTTAAGAGCACCGAACGACACCAAAAGTGGTTAAGACGGTGAAAAAGGGCATCTGAGGACTCGTGGGATTCGGTAGGTAGTTCAGAGGTGCAGTGGTGCCCCTTGAGCCCCGCTCGTCCAGTTTTCCTCTCCAGTGGGACTCTGTTCTCTGGGGTACTAGTGGTTGCTGCTGTCCCCACACCCCTCTCACCCTCACAAACAGCTTGGTGGGAAAAGGAAGCCATTTTTGGGAGGTTCCCGCCACGGTCTTGAGCTTCACTCTGATTGGGCGGGATTGGATCACGGGACTTTTCCATAGCCAATCACTGTGGCCCAGGAATGCTGTGCGCTGACTGGCTCTAGCCCGAGTCACGTGCGCCTGCCGCTGCCTAGAATTGTCCGCCGAGAGCGCTTTGGGGTCGCGACCGTCAGTCATGGCCATGTCACTCTTCTACAGGCTGAGGGCCCTGCTAACCACGCTGCCCCTCAAGAAAAGGCGGCCAGAGAATCAGTGTCTATGCCCTCTGCCTCTGTTGCGGCATGTGCCCAGTCCCTGCATTCGTCCTGTGAACTAGCCATTGAGGTGCCTCTTTCACAGATGAGGAAACTGAGGCTTGGTGAGTTCCTGGGATCTGTGGGCTCTCCGGGTGTGGGGTCGCCTTGGTGCGCGGAATCCTCTAGGGACAGGCAGAGCGGAGCCCAGCTCGGCCCCTCAGGGAAGGCCAGCACAGTCGATCACTGATCTCTGAGCCTGAGCCGGGGAGGCAGGCTCTTCCCGAGTCATCCCTTGTGACCCTGCGGTGACTTCACTGTGTCGTCGTGTGTGTCTGGCGCTGGTTGTGGCGCTTAACGACGCCGCCCATTCCCGTGTTGGCTTCAGGCTCTTACCGTCCCGTGGCCAGCCGTGGCAGCCGGTCCCCCTGTGCCCCCAGCACTTGGGGAGTGTGGAGTGATGCCAGGGGTCAGCGGGGAGGTAGGGAATGCCAGAGCGTCGGCCAGGCCTGCTGTGGGGACCATGAGTGCCACAGCCAAGGGGAGCAGTCTGGAGAAACTCATCTGCCCCGAGCCATGGGGACGCCCTCCAGGGGCCTGGTGTGCCCGCCTAGCATCCAGGCTGGCTTTGTGTGGCGGCCTGAGCTGTGGCCTGGGTCTCCCCAGTCTGGTCGCTGAAATCCATACTGGCAAATGCGTATGGATCCCTTCCTGGGACCCTCGGTCTACCAGTGGGCAGACACATCCTTCATTACCCTCCCTGCCCTCCTCTGCTGGGGCAGCCTGGGGGAACATACGTGCGTGTTTGTGCACCTTTGTGTGGGGATGGGTGTGTGTGTGTATGTGGAAAGGTGTGCTTGGGTATGTGTGTGCATGCCTATCTGTATGAGTGTGACATGAATATGTACCTGCGTGTGAATGTGTGTCTATGCTTGTGAGTTTGTGCATTGGAGTGAGCATGTGTGTGAGTGCGTGCCTTGGTGTGAGTATGCATGTATTTGTAGGGTGAGCACGTGCATTCAAGTGTGAGTGTGTAAGCATGGTCGTGTGTGTTCTTGCCAAGGGCTTTCTGCAGGGGAGGGGACTGAGATGGGGGAGAGGTACCCAGGGGAGAGGAAGACCCTAGCCCTCTGAATCCTGGCACCACCTTGGGCCCCCTCCTCCCACACTGGCATGCGCTCTGAAATGGGAGGGCCCAGGTAGGAGCCTCTTGCTCTGCTGCTTATGTTTCATATTAAATGTCAACTGTCCACCAGGTCTGCGGTGCTGCCATTAATATGGAGAAGTTATTACAGAGCCTGGAGCTGGCTCCTCGGGCTCATCCATGAATTTCAATTACCTTGCACGTCTACTCTAGGCCTGTGGAGTGGGGCTCACAGCTTCTGCTTGGAGGCAGAGGGAACTCGGCATCCAGAACCCCAGCCCAGGCAGTGCGGAGGGGCTAGGCGGGCCCTGCACCTCTCCTTCTTGCCCCGCAGGTTTCACGAGAGCACGGACTTGGTGTGGATGGAGGCTGCTGTATCACACAGTCCGCTCTGCCCTGTGTAGCTGGGCAGTCTGGAGGAGGGCTGAAATGCACAAAACTTGTTTTCCTTGCTTGCAAAGTTGCGGGAGAGGAGCCCGTCCACGCTTGCTGGGCATTGAAAGAGTGTGTGTGCAACAAGTACTTAGTCCAGGCCTGGGGTTTGGGAGATACTGGCCGTTTATGCCTTTCATCAGATCTGAGATGCCATCAGTTATAGGGCACACACTGCACCATGGCACCCTAACTACAGTCCTAAGAGGCATAGACACCAGCAGCCCTGTTGCTCCAAACAGTGGGCCTTTCCTCCCTTTTCACTTGCTTGGCTTACTTAGTGTGTGACTGCCTTCTTTCCTGGGTGTTTTCCTCTCTTTGGTAAAGCATGGAGTTGCAGTCCTTCCTCCAGAATGTTTCCTCACTGATGCCAAAGCTATCCACTCCGTTGTCTCTGTGCTTTTGTGCGCACATTATTTTTTTTTGCCATCATGGTGTGACTTTTTGAAGACATTTTGGATAGTAGGGATCTCAACACAGGAAGTGCTGATCCTACATGCAGTTCAGGTAAGGGATAGCATATGAGCCACATGCCATTGTTGGGTTGGCGTTTGCGAGGCAATGCCAGCCACCACATGGTTGCTGCTGGCTGCTGGTGGTGATTAAAACCCAGTGATTTCATTCTGACTTCAGAGGTGGTAAATGTGGAAAATGTGGGTCTAGAGTCCTGGACAGGCAGGTTTTTTTTTTTTTTTTAATTGTTGTTGTTGTTGTTGTTATTTTGTTACAAGTGATTTTAAGGCCATGCCTGAGCTGGTAGGCAGTTCTCATGTTAGGAAGTAGAGCAGCAACGGAGATTGGGAGGTTCACCCCAGAAGGACCAGCCCTTGCTAGGTCTGTGAGTGGCATATTCAAGGATTTGTCTCTGAACCTGGATACTTCTCTTTTGAAAGCAGGGATTTGGGACTACCTGGCAAATAAGGTGTATTTCTCTATCATGCAAGACTTGTCCAAGTGGCCAGTCTGATTGGGACAGAGCTTCTGAAGGTATGAGAAAAAGTAGCTCAAGAGCTGTGAATATGAACATATATGTATTTTTAATGGATGACGCCGTCTCCTATCAGTTGCAAATGAAATGTTGGGTTAACCAATATCACAGATCAAGTCTCTACCAGCACTAAACTGTATTTATTATTAGAGCCTTAAAGCTGTGATAGCTAAAGAATTAGCTGCTTTATAGTTACATTATCCACCACAGTAGCCATGAACCAGGTGATGCTATCACTACTTGAAAGGTGGCTGGTCCTAAGTGAGAGGTGCCCGAGTGTAAAATACTCAGTATTCAAAGTCTTAGTGTAAAATGTATATGTGTGTATAAATATCTCATCGATAATCTAAAAGTATCGAGTATAGATTGAAATAATATTTTGGAGGTAGTGGATAAAGTAAGATATATTGCTGAAATTGATTTCACCTGTTTTATTTTTTTTTTATTTTTTATTTTTTTCTTAAATGTGGCTATATGTGAAGTTCTCATTACATTTCTGTTGGACAGTGCTGCTTTGAGACATCTGACTGGATACTTCCCGTTTCACTGTTATTCTTTTGCAAAATTTTCTTGGCTGGTCACCTCTGTTTATTTCTTTCAATTGAATTTTAGAATTATTTTGTCAGGTTAAAAACATCCCTTGCAGGTTTGATTGACATTAAATTAAACTTAGAAACCAATTAAAGGAGGAGTTGACATAATTTATAGTATTTACCAGGAACATGGTATATTTTTCAATTGATTTCATTTTGCTTTGATGTTATTCGGTAAAGTATTATACTTTTTTTATATGGGTCACTCATTATTTTAAATCAGGGTCATTTCAAGGATTTTGTTTTTCCTTTTTGCTATTGTTTATGGAATCACTTCCATCTACCATTGGTGTACAGGAAGGCTATTGATTTTTATATAATTAACTTTTATCAAGCTGCTTGATAGAACTCATTAATTCTAATATATCTTTGTGCATTCCCCTGGGTTTTCTAGGTATACAGTTATACTGTCTATAAATGATGATAATTTCGGAGGCTCGTTTCCAATCAGCACCATCTAGAACCTTCAGAGTAATGTTAAGTAACAGCAGCAGCTTTGTGCATCCGAGTCTGCGCCTGGCTCTGACGGGAACGCCCCTGGCATTTCTCTGCTTAATAAAATATAATGCTTGCTCGTGGACTAAGATGGATTTCGTGAGAAGGCAATATCCTCTGAATTCTAGTTTTCTGAGGTCCTATTTTTATCAGCACAGGAGCTCAAATCTAGATTAAATTTGTCTAACACCTCACACACCACTGCCACCCTCCCTGCCCCCGACCCCCAAAGCCAGAGGCGTTAGACAATTCCCAGGGACTGTGTTTCCCAAGGACCTGGGACTCTGGGCTGCTGGCAGGTCCCCTGAGTTGCCTACTTGCTGGCCCTGAAATGCAAGCCAGCTCCATTTCCAGCTGTCAGGGCCCCTCCCAGGAAGAGGCTGGGGCATGCTGCTGAGGAAGGTGGTGGAGGCTGAACTGCCCAGCCGAGCAGGTGGCTTCCAGGAGAGCTGGAACCAATTCTTAGAAAGCCCACATGGGGACAAATTGCCAACTGACATGCTGGGTTCTCCCTCTCTCAGTGGTGTGTCTCCCAACCTTCAGTTTTTCCCGAGTCTTATAGAAGGCTTTACCCTCTTGCTTAGTGGTTGATTCCTGCCCACATGCCCCTACCCCCTTGGGGTCCCACTGGTACCTTAGTTCCCACATGTTTCTAGAAGGTCTTTCCTGAAAGACTCTCGTTCCCATAGAGGGAATCTGTGACCTGTTGTGTAGAGAATAAAATTGTTCTCCATTGTGTTGTCTGTCTCTTTCCCCACAGATGGGCATGGGATTTGGGCACCTTTGAACAATATCTGTGCAGGGGTCCCAGCCTGAGAGATTCTGATTTATCAGATGCGGGTAGGACTTGGGGGTCTATGTTTTTCAAGAGCTACAAGGGAGAGTCTTATGCATAGCCATTGGGCATGCACTGAGGGTCAGGAGGTATGAGGCTGGACAGAACCAGGTTCAGGGCTGACTCTCCACTTGGCTGGCCTGTGACCCTCAGTTTCCCCAGCGGCCACCCACCTTCCTTGGGGGTGAGGGGGTGAGGGGGAACAAGCTGGTTGGCCTCGGTCCAAAAGGTTTGGAATCCAAACTCTTTGGGAGGTTGGGGTGGAAGGAGATGGTGTCCAAGAGGAACAGCTAGGCCTCCAGGTGGCCCAGGACCATGGGAGCTGCTACTGAGGTATTAGCTCCTGACCCTCTCTGCCCTCCAGTCTTTTACCTGGAAATTCAGAGCGTGGCAGACGGAGGAAGGCTGAGGCTGCCTGTCCGCACAGTGGGTAGGTAGAACTCACTTGGCACTGGGTACTGATCCTGCAGGCCCTTTTGGGCAGGGTGGGGGCAGAGGCATCTCTGCCATGGTGTCCCTCAGTATCCCCCAGCCAGACCCTGGGCCCTGTGAAGCTTCCATCCCTCTTGCCTCCATTCTGCCCTCAGCTCCTCAGCTCCACTGGCTGACCACTGGCCCCTGGTGTGAGCTCACTAGCCTTGAGCTGAGGTCTGAGCTTCCTGGGTGGTTGGGTGTGTCCCAGCCACCAGTGGCTGGTCTGAGACCTGCATACAGAGTGAGGAGAGGTCCCAGGCCAGGGCTCAGCTCAGCTGGAAGTAGAACGGGGTCGTGGCTCAGACGCCGGAAGCCCTTCCATCCTTCTTTCCCAGGCATGCCCTCTTTCTCTTGTCACTCTCCCCTCCCTCCCTGCCCTGTCATGCCCTCTTCTCTCCTCCCTCCATTTTACCCCCTCCTTTCTCTTCCTCCCTTCCCTTCCTTTCCCATCCCCTCTCTTTCCCAAAGTGAGCCCCCCACTTAGGCAACTGGGACTCTTGAGTGAACTTTTCTTGGTGATGGGCTCTTCAGTACTGGTCATACACTCTGACCCAGGCTGTGCCTGCACATTCTTATAAATACATCACCACCTGTGACACTGGGAATGGGATCTCATCTGGAAGGAAAGTAGGGCTCAGACAGGGGGAGTGACCCACTCCAGGTCACATGGAGCCCATGACCTGTGCTCCTGCTGCTGCATGTGGAACTCTGCTGCACCTGGAAACCTCTGTTGTCCTGAGGTACACATCACCCCACCCCCAACCCATACAGCAGGGTTAATTACTGCCCTAGGCAGGGGAGTCCCTCCTCTCCTTGGCCACTGAGCTCTTGGTGCATTTTGGCAAACAAGGTGAAGGCCAAGCCCCTGCCCTGTCAGAGCAGCCCCTACCTCAGATAGGCTGGCCTGGCCTTTGATTGGCATTTTTCTTATTGGAGTACCCAGACCCTTGTGGGCTGTGTCCTTACTGGGGAGGCTGGTTGGAGCAGTCTGTGTCCTGACCTGGGCTGCTGTGGAAGGTTGTGTAGGTGGTGTCCTGCACGAGGGCTCCTGGGCACGGGGGTGCAGGAGGCCAACTTCTGCTCAGAGTCTGGGAGTGGATCGGGTGGAGGGTGGAGGGTAGCCAAAGCTATGTGGAGGACAGCAGCCACTGGAGTGTGGGAAGGCGAGGCCAGGCATCTGCCCCGTAATCAAGGCCACTGAGTCCGTGCATTCATTTATCTCCCTTTCTCCCTGCATTCATTCACCCTTTATGAGCTTAGGCAGAATGATAGCCACAGCGTTTCCTTTCTTATTTTTACCATGCCAACTTTTTAGTTTCTTCTGGCCAGTTCTGCCAGGCCTTTGCTGTTAATTTCTTCTGTGTATTTAGATCGTAGAAAATAATCAGCCTTTCAAAGAAGTGCTCTTGACATGGATTTTGATTTTTAAATATTTAACTCCTTTAATTCAAGTGAAGTATGTTTCCTGTACTGTATGAGGTGTGGGTTTTAGATACTTATTTTTTCTAAATTGCCGCTCTGTGTCTCAGTGGCAGGCGTTTATGAATTCACCCCTTTCCTTGTATCTTTGGGATGTGCACTCCCTCATCTGTGAAGCTCGTGGAGGTGCTCTGGCTTATTTCTGGTCTGTTTTATTTATAACTGCTCAAAGCCCTTTGTCAATGCTATGTTCTAGTACCTGATAGGGCAGGTTATTACCATCATGGCTTTAAAAAAATATTTTAACTATTTTTGTCCATTTTCCAAATGGATTTTGGGTTTGTTTGCTTATGATCTTAAGCAGTATCCCAAGAGGATCTTTATTTTGGATGATATCTCGTGCTTACAGTAGTGTCCAGCACACAACAGGGCCTCAGCAAATCTTTGTTGAACAAGTGAATGGCATCTTCACGATGTTTCATTTTCTCAGGGAAGTAAGAAGGACATTGATTCACATCTTTTAAAATCTATTCCCTGTAGGTTTATTATTACAAGTCTTAGAATTTTATCACCATTGTGAATGGGATCTTTTAGATCCTATTTCATAGTCAGTTATTATGGATAACTAGGAATATTTTAAAGCCTAGAATACTGGATGACCATTTTTATCCCAGTACCTGGGACATACTTGTTCCAGATTAATGGTATTCTCTGAGTTGAAACGCTTTCATTCCCAAAGAGCAACCAGAGCCACAGTCAGCACATTGGCACAAATTAAATGTGCATTTGCACAACTACAGCTAAACACTTGACAACTACAGTTGATCCATAGAACCCAAGACCCACTGAGGCCCCACCTGTTCCTCCTCATTTGCATTCAGTGATGTCCGTCTTCCTCATGCGCATCTGCAGACTCAGTCTTCTCTTATCACAGTGGCATGGGGAACAAAACACGGATTATCATTAAAAAAAACCTTGTAAAGTCTCTCAATGGGATGTTTCCCAGGTTTGCATTCCAGATATGCAAATTTCTATACTTATTTCGCATCTAGGCGTTTTAATGAACTTCCGTATTAATTTTTCCCTTTGTTTTTTTGTGGATTTCTTTTGGGGGGAGAGGAGGATTTTCTAAGAAGTGTACAGTTATCTCTTGTAATTCATATTTTTGTGTCTTCTTTTTCAGTATCTTTTCATTTTATGTCTTCTTATGTTGGTGATAGTGTAAAAATTGAATTTTAGTAATTTTGCAAGGGAACTAAACCATGTTTTCAGGGAGGCTGGCTGGCTGCTGTCTAAGGGAGACAAGAACTAGGTCCTCCTTTCTGTTCTGTGAATGCTGCTGGCAGACATGTCTTGGCATAAGTGGAACTTGTATCTTCATTTACCGTGGTGGGGCAGCTTTTCTTTTCCTGGTTGGTGTGTCACATGAGCATAGGACATGGATGTGTGGTGGTTTGTGGGGGATGAGTGGCTGTGACTGGTGCCCCCTCCCACCACCCTGTTAGATCAAGGAGCTTCTCTCAGCCCTGTGGCCTGTTACTGCTGTATACCCCAGGGAGCTGTGGTATACAGGGGGAGCAGTGTACCTGAGGCAGGACTGTTTGTAGGGTTGGCAGGAAAATGTCTGCTTTTGAAAGACTTCCTGGGTTTCAGCTAGGGATGTGGTTCAGTACAACACTCTCAGGGGTAGGCTGGTGGGTAGATCCAACCTGAAACTCCACAGGAATTTGGACTTCAAAGCCCCATTTGAGTCCCCACCTTGCCCCTTATATTAAATATACAGAAATATTTTTGTACTTCAGTGTTCTTACCATGCAGGGTGGAGTTTGCAAACTGGTGGGCTTTGTGCCATGTCCACCCACAGATGAGTTTTGTTGGTCTTCCCGGTGTTTGACAAATCTCTCCCAAAGCTCCAGATTTCCACTTTCTCTCGAGAACCCGGGAGAGCGCCTAGGCCTATACTGTGCTGGCTGGGGATGAGCAGGACAGAGCCCCCAGAGGGATGCCATAGCTTTGGGCGCCCTGGTTGCCCCTTGTGGTCACCCTGGCCCTCCTCCCTGGCTTTCATGTCCTGCATGGTTCCTGTGTTGGCAGCAGAGACCTTCTTTTACATTGCATTGAGGTGGATGCCACAGGGGCTCCGGAACCGGTCGTTTCTCCCCCATCCTTCCCTCCTTCCCAGGATTTCAGTTTATCATCCTCTCTGACAAGGCCCTATGCACTGAAATAAGACATGCTCCTGCTCCAGAGAGTGTGTTTCTGGCTCCTTCTCTCACTCACTGCAACTCTTGTCCCTCATCTGTGAGAGGTGAATGTTGATGGCAGTAACCACCGTGGTGGTGATTAGGAGGATTCCAGGAAGTAAGGCCATGGCTGTGGCCTGTTCCTAGTAGCCAGTAGCCCTTGTTGCTACGGAGTCATATTCTCCTCCTGGCGCTGCTACGAGGAACCAAAGTATGGAAGTATTTGGAGACACGGGAAGTGCAGCACAGATACTAATCAGCTTGGAGTATTCTGTGGGCTGGGCTAGCACTGGTGTGAGGAGTGGGGAAGCAGACCCTGGGGGTAGGCAGGGTCCCATGTCCCATAACCTGCCTGGGACATTTTGCCAGATGAGGACATGACTGTTCAGAAATGGAATTCCTGGGTCAGAATAAGGAGAACAGATGTTTACGGGATGAGGCCAAGAGCTGCTGACATCACCCAGAGCCTGTCAGGACACAGGCCGAAGCTGAGGGTCCTCTATCCCTTCCTATCAATGCAGTGTTCCTAGGGTAGCTGCCAGGGCTGGAAGGTGGACAGCCCCCCCCCCCCCGCCCCTGCACACACACACATACCACATACACATTTGCGGTTTCTTCCACCAAATCCTCTCCACCTGAACACAATTAGCCAGGATGTGGAAGAGATTTCCAGCCTGGAAGGAGAGAAGAGAATCTAGTTGGCAGGCAGGCCTTGATGGTGAGTGGACTTTGCAGGATGGAGAAACAGCTTTTGGGGGTGGAGCTGCTAGCCTGGGAAGGAGGAATGCATGTCCCTTCCTCCCAACATCCCCAGAGGTGGAGTGCCTGTTTCTTAATTTCTTCTTGGGCCTGGAGGTTGAATCTGGAGGTTGTGACCAAGAGGCTGCTGGGGCCTTATTCCTGTCCTTTTGTGAACACTGGTGCACATGGTGCCTGCCTTCTTGTCCCTCTCAGAAGACCATCTCCAGACCCAGACTCCTGCCACTGCCAGTGATAGAAAAACCAATGCATGGGGTGCCTGGGTGGCTCAGTGGGTTAAGCCTCTACCTTTGGCTCAGGTTATGATCTCAGGGTCCTGGGATTGAGCCCTGCATTGGACTCTCTGCTCAGCGGGGAGCCAGCTTGCTTCCTTCTCTCTCTCTGCCTGCCTCTCTGCCTGCTTGTGATCTCTTTCCCTGTCAAATAAACAATTAAATAAATCTTAAAAAAAAAAAAAAAAAAAAAAAAAAAGCAGTGCAAACCAGCTCAGGCTGAAAGGGGATGCTCAGGCCTGTCTCAGCTCTGCCTCCCCACTCCTTGGCCTGCCCTCAGCAGGTTCACCTCAGTGGGTGGATGTAGGTTCACCGGCACTACCTGCCAGCCCAGCAGAAAGATCTTCCTTTGCCCTGGACTTGCAGCAAGTGTCCTGAGGCTGGTTCTTATCTGCTAGAGCTGGGTCATGTGCTGTGGGCAAATCGCTGTGGCCCAGGCTGGGCACAGGGCTTCAGTTGGCCAGGCCTGGTCACATGTCCAGTGGTTCCAGATCGGGGAGAGTCCATAGTATGAGGACCTGAGATGTGGGTGCCAGGGGGAAATCAGGCCTCTATTGTTGGGGGAGCAGTGGGTGACCACTGCCTCTTCTCTTTGTCCTGGACCTCTACCCACCTCTTCTCTGCTCTTGCCTTCTGTTTTTCCCATTTGGGTTAGCCTGGCCATGTTCTGCTCCTGAGTGCTTCCAGTGGCTCTCCCTCACCTACTGGGTAAAGCATGGGCCCAGAGAGACCAACATTCAAGAGCTGTCATGACCAGTCAGCAGTTCAGATTATTCTGTCCACCTTATTTCCCTCCCTTCCATCCTGTGGGCTTGGGACAGGAGCTCTCAAAGATCATGCATTCCCATCAAGTAGTTAGCTGTACCCATGTTGAAAAGAGCCCTTGTTGCAGGACAAGAAGGGACCAGTTATTTTGGCTGCCAGTGAACCTAAAATATTATCCAAGAGTGTGAGGGACGAATCGGGTGTGACTGCACAAGGACGCTTCGGTCCTGTGGGTTCACCTGGGGTTGTATTAGCAGAGCAGCAGAACTGATGACCTCTGGGCCTTTGTCTGAAGTGTGGAGAGCCCCACATGCCTGACTGACTCCCTGCCCTCCTATCATGGCAGGTGACACAGCTGCTTCCAGGCCCCTGTTTGCTGGCATGCTGGGTTAGAACTTCATTCCTTTTTATGGACAAAAAATAGTCCATTATATGGATAGGCCACTGGGTTTTTAAAAATTTTTTTTAAGATTTTACTTATTTATTTGACACACAGAGAGCACAAGCACAGGGAGCAGCAGAGGGAGGGGGAGAAGCAGGCTTCCCACAGAGCAGGGAGCCCGATGCAGGACTCTATCCCAGGACCCTGGGATCATGACCTGATCTGAAAGCAGAGGCTTAACCAACTGAGCCACACAGGCGCCCCTCCACTTTTGTTGTTGTTGTCGTCGTCATCATCGTTTTGTTTTTAAGTTTACGTATTTGAGAGAGAGAGTGAGCTAGAGTGAGCATGAGCTAGGGGAGTGGCAGAGGGAGGGAATCTCGAGCAGATTCCCTGCCAAATGCAGAGCCTTATGCAGGGCCCTATCTCACTACCCTGAGATCATGACCTAGCTGAAATCAAGAGTTGGACGCTTAACTGACTGAACCACCCAGACACCTGTGGTTATGGCACAGTTTTTAAAAATTCATTCATAAGTTGGTGGAGATTTGGGTTGTTTCCACCTTTTGGCTCTTACACTGTGAACATTTGTGCATGAGTGTTTCATGGGCTTTTCAATTAATGTGTGAAATAACAAGACCTAGAGCACATGTCACAGCCTCTGTCATGTGGGTCGTGCTGAGTGTACCTTGCCAGTGGTAGTGAGAGATGCAGATCCCCAGCACATCTGTTGTGACAGGCACAGGTGCTACTAATGCTGGTGGTCTTGCTGCCTCCATCCCGAGTGACAGGGAATTCCTGCTCTCAGCCATGGGAGAGAATGGAGTGATGTCTGTCAGCTGATGGAGTGGGGCTGAAGAGCCCTCTGGGGAAGCCCCCCAAGGGCAGTGACAGGTCCCTGCTGCGGCTGCCCTGTATATGGCACCCACTGTGGGGGCCCTAAGAGACCCTGGTGAGTGCTGTGGCCCGTGGCGGGACGAGGTATCCAGATCAAGATGGTGGTGGTCCTGGTCTGCTCTTGGACTCCTGTGAGGGGTGATGTCTCACTGCCCCTTCCTCCCCAGAATGTTCTCTGTGTCTCTAGCTTGGGAGTCCTGTAGCTGGTGGTGGGGGGCAGGGTCTGGTAGGAAACCCATCCTGCCCCACTGTCTTCCCTTCTGCCAGGCTGTTTTCCTTCACAGCTAATGGGGGGGAGGGGAGTGGGGAGACAGAGCCAAAGGCCTGTCAGTAGGGGACTGCGGGTCAGACACACATGGCCGGCTCCCCCTGGAGGGCACTGGACCCGTCACTCACTGTGCAGCCCCTGCCAGCTGCGGGGTTGGGGAGGGTTCCTTGGCTGTGTGGAGACTGTGGGTCCTGGCTTCAGGGTGGGCTCAGCCTGGGAGGCTCTGTCTCCTTCCTTTCCCTGTCTATGGGCAGGACCAGGTCCTGGGATATGCCTTGCCAGGTGCCCTTTCTTGGGGACATCTGCAGTTGAGGATCGGGCTCCAACTTGCATGTGAGAGGCCTGTCATCTCCCGGGTACTCCTCCTCAGGCCCTCAGCAGATGGAGCTGTGGCCTCTGTGGCCCTCCTGTCTGCCACACTTGGGTCACTGCACCTCCTGACCAGGCCCCACCTGCCTGTGGAGCTGCCAAGGTCCTCGTCCGGTGCCCTCCCAGAGGGACCTCCTGGCCTGCTTGTGTTTCTGAGGCAGCTAGAGGCTTGCCTGACTCTGTCCGTGGCTGGCAGCGGCCTTGCCGAGCCATCTAGAATTGGCTCCTGGCCTCCTTGTGTCTCCTGGGTGTCTTCTGTGGCAATGCAGCTCTATTTTCAGGCCTACGGGAGCACCCGGAATTGCTTCAGGGGTTGCCCTGAATTGAGGGGGGGAATCACAGCCTGTGGTGAGGACCTGAGTGACAGGTCTTGGGGTCACTCTTGTGAGACCTTAGGCAGTTTTCTTCACTTCTCGGAGCCTCCTGGGCCTGGGCCATGTGGTTGTGAGAGGACCAGTCTGAGGAAGGAATGGGTAGGGGCCATCTCAGATTCTCTCCCCGCCCATGCTGGGTCCCTTAGATCCCGGAATGCCTGGCGCCAGCAGGCCTGGGATGGTTTACAACAGTTTATGATGTTTTATTCTGTCTTTAATCTGAGAGTGCTGAAGCATTGAATAAAACAGAATGCATAAATAAACCAAAGGGAGAAAATTGAAATCCCCTATAATCTCATCAACATCTTAGGGTGTGTCCTTCACATATGTGCACATGGGGACGAGCATACGTATGAAGGGAAGCTGTATTGTGGATTCTCTGATCTGTTTTTGTTTATTATTTATATAAAACAGACATTTTTTCTTTTTTAAAGATTTATTTATTTATTTATTTGACAGAGAGAAATCACAAGTAGACGGAGAGGCAGGCAGAGAGAGAGAGAGAGGGAAGCAGGCTCCCTGCCGAGCAGAGAGCCCGATGCGGGACTCGATCCCAGGACCCTGAGATCATGACCTGAGCCGAAGGCAGCGGCTTAACCACTGAGCCACCCAGGCGCCCTAAAACAGACATTTTTATGGATCATTTAATATTCAGCCTTTAATGTCTCAGACCAGAGGCAGCATATTCTACTCAGGAAATGTGAAGAGGCCAACATGGGAGCTTGGGAGTCTGTGGGCCTGGGGGGTGAGGGAGAAGCTGAGGAGGAGCACCCCCAGGCCTCTGACAGGGTCAGTGGGTAGGAGAGAGGATGCAGGCATGCTGGCTGGGAAACCTTCGCTGGGGCAATTTCCCTAGGAGGAGGCCTGAGGCATTTAGGAGTGCAGGTTGTATGTACAGGAGCAGGGTCTAGGTGGAGCTCAAGTTGGGAGGGCTCTCTGTGCCAAGGGCTGTAGGTGCCATGTGCTCAGGGAGGATGGCACCAAAGGAAGAGGGTGGCTGGAGCAGAGAACAATGCTCCTTGGTCCCCCACCATATAAGGGACATGTGAAGGAGGTGGCAGCAAGAGAGATTCAAGAGGCTTATTAAAGTGGGAGGCTGCGTGGGGTCCTACATGAGGGTGGGGATATGCAGAGGTCTGGAGAGTGCATCGCTGGTCTCTGAGAAATGAGAGAGTTGGGGTGCATTATGGGGACAAGTGCTATACTAGGGGGAGGTGTCCAGTAGAAGATTTTTTCTTCTTGGGAAGACTTGAGTATACAGTGAGCCCTTGGACGGTGTGGGAGGTAGGGGCACCAACGCCCTGCACAGCCAAAATTCCATTTATAACTTTGACTCCCCCAAAACATAACTACTAAGAGCCCACTGTTGACTGGAAGCCTTACTGATAACATAAACAGTCTATTAACATGTATTTTTTATATGTGTTATATACGTATTCTTACAATAAAGGTAGCTAGAGAAAAAATATTACCAAGGAAATTAATAGGAGGGCCCCTGGGTGGCTTGGTAAGGTCAGTTAAGCGTATGCCTTTGGCTCAGGTCATGATCCCAGAACTGTGGGTTCCTTGCTCAGTGGGGAGTCTGCTTCTCCCTCTGCCTGCTGTTTCCCCTACTTGTGCACGCACATGCTCTCTCTCTCCATCAAATAAAAAAATAAAAATCTTTAAAAAAGAAAAAATTAATAAGAGAAAAAATCCGCATATAGGTGGACCCATGCGTTCAATCCCATGTTGTTCCACAGTCAGTTGTACATGTGCCCGTACAGTATTTACATGTGTACATATGTATATCTATGTTTGGACATTGCCTCTTTGTACAGAGGGTTTTAGGTGGCTTGAGTATGTTCACACACTGAGGACAAGGAAGTAAGAGAAAGGAAAGTTTGTAGATATGGAACAGAAAGAATTATTAGGAGTTGTTCTGCAAGTGTCAGGAATCCACATGAAACTGGCTTGTGAAAAGAAGAATTAATTGATTAATAAATCTGAGCCCCCCCCCCCACAATATCCAGGGCTATTAGCTTCATGTATGGCTGGATCCAGGTGTCTAAATAGATTTTTAGTCTCTCTTTCATTTCCTTAAGCTCTACTGTCCTCTGTGTTGATTTCATTCATGCTCTTCACATAAAGAAGAAAAATGACTAGGCAGCTGCCATCTCTCATTCTCATAGTGGAAGACGCCTAGGGGAGACAACTTTTCTTTCCTCATAGTTCCATCAGTGGTTTCTGGATTTAATCTGCTGCACTAACTTGTGTTAAGTCCTTGTCACCCAGTTGTATTCATGTGGTTGGGTTGGCCTGGCCTGAGCCATGTGTCCCCTTTTCCCCTTATCCGATCTGAGGGTAGGAGGGGCAGCTTTTGAGGAATGCAGGGGCTGTGTTATCAGAAGGAAGGCCCGAGGTCTCTGAGGAAGAGGCAGGGCCAGGATTGGGAGCCCTGGGTGGGTGGCTGGAGGAGTGTGCTGCTGCTACACAGGATAGAAGACAGAAGGATGTGGAGGCAGACATGGAGCAGAAGAGAGTTTTTTCTCCTCTCTCGGGAGTCTGGCCAGGTCTGGAAGGAGAGCGTTAGTCTGTAGAAGGTTGACCGATGACCTACTGGCTGCCCCAGGAACCTTCAGGCCCAGTAGCAAGAATGGCTTGAATGCAGAAAAGGTGGTGCTGGGGCCAGGCAGGGCAGTCGTTCCTCAGGAGCCAGAGGGCAGGCGTTATCAGGGCTATTAGAGGTACGGCATGCTGGGTGGAAATGAGCAGGCCAGAGGGGACCCAAGGGAGATTCTGGGGAGCCAGGCATGACGACCACTTTGCCCAGGAGCAGCTCCTGGGGGCAGCCTTCAGACATGTTTTGTGTGGCCTCTGGGTGAGAATGGGGTCACAGCCCTCCCTCAGCAGATGGCGGGCTGTTCCTTTAGACTAGATGGATGTAGGCAGGGTGGGGTGGGGGCACAGAAATAAAGATCTTTCAGTTGGTGGTAAGAACTGCAAAAATAAGTAAGCAGATGATGGGGCCCAGAGCAGCTAACAGGGTGAGTGAGTGCATGTGCGTGCACGTGTGATGTATGTGTGCACACAGTGCATGCGTGTCCATGTGTGATGTTTATCTGTGCATGTGTGTGCATGTGCAATGTGTGCATGTGCATCCTTGTGTGATGTGTGTGTATGAATGATACATATGTATGCCCTTGTGTATACATGTGCGATGAAATGTGCCCATGGAATGCATGTGAATTCACATGTGAGCCACACACAGGTGCATGTGATACACACGTGCAGTATATATGTGATACATGTGGTGCATGTGCACACATGGTATGTGTGGATGCATGTATGATGCGTGATGCGTGTGTGTGTGTGTGTATTGAGGGCATAGCTGCTGGCCACACACAGTCATAACAGAATGACCTATAATCTTTCAGAAGACCTCCCTCATGGCTGGAGGAAAACAGAAGTAATAACATGCATGGGGTAAGCAGAGTCAGTGTGGTGAGTGAACCCCCCCTTTCCCAAGTGCATGGTCTTTCCTGTGCAGTGGCAGGCTCAGTCCATGACCCAGGCCTGCTGCTTTGGGTTGTGGTCTGGCCTTTCAGGACTCTTCCCTCATGAGAGACCAGAGCTCAAAGTCTCAGGGCCTAAGACAGTAGCATCAGTGCCCACCTTGGGAAGTTGCCCTGGGAGGCTCAGCCCCACTGTGAGCCAAGGGGACTCACCCCCGATGACCTGGTTCATGGGCAGGAGCTCTCCTCTGCCTCTTGGGGACCATTGCTGGCCACTGGGCTCTCAACCGTCAAGATTTCAAAAGGAGACCCAGTGTTTGCTGGAGCACATGCTTGCTTTATTCCTACCTCCCAGCCTTGCTGAGAAAGGGCTTGATGCCGCTGTGGCAGGCATGTTCTCCACAAAGGGTCTGCAGGGCTGCACAGGCCCTGTCTGCCCCTGGCCCGTCTTCTGCCACCCGTTCAACTCTTCTCCCTGACTCGTGTGTGGCTCCCCCTCTGCCTCTGCTCCCTCTCCGGCTTCAGTCTCATGCTGTTTTAATGAGGGCTTGGCCTCCTGTGCGTGGTGGCTCAGCAGCAGTGCATTTAATTAATAATCTCACATTGCAGTTCTTCCGAGTAAACGCTGCCATTTTATTCCTCACTAATTGGAAGAGGCTAGTTAAGCTCTGAGATGAATGGCCCTTTCTGCTCGGGATCTCTGTCAGAGCGGCTGTGCTGGGCCGGGCGCTGTGAGCCCTGGGGTGGGCGCTGTGCTGGAAGGGCAGACGGCTGGCCTGCTCCACCTGTCTGGTCCAGGGAGGGCCCTTTTGCTCATGGCCAGGGCAGCCATCTGGCCCAGGGTAAGCCCACTCCTGACCTGGAGAGGGCTTGAAGGTGGGCAGGATGTGGACTCACCATTGCTCATTCTTTGGGTCCCAGTTCTGTGCCAGCCCTGGGCAAGGCCCTCCAGGTCCTCAGAGAGCCTCCGTGTGCATTCCAGAACCTTCCCTGGGCCCCGTCTGCACCTGCCTCCCTACGCTCTGTGGCCCAGCCCCATCTCTACCCTAAATACCTACACCACCCTACTTCCCTGGCCAGGGTACTAGTCCCAACTGGTTGCACAGGGGACATCTTTCAAGATAAAGACATCTGAAAGCAGCTTCCTGTGGGTTCAGAGGAGAAAGGCTAAATGGGCTGTCTGCCCTGAGTTGAGTCTAGCAGCTTTCTGAAGTGAGGTGGAGGTGTGGACATGTGGGTGGGCCAGGGGGCTGGGGAGAGGTGGGAGGGAAGAGCGGCTGGAAGGGTGGCATGAAGGTGCCTGGCATCTGCATCTGTGCGTGTGCAAGGTGGGGACAGGGCAGGGCACAATGCACCCCCCCCCCGCCCCATGGTTTTTGGGGGAGGCCATTTTGGGTCTTGGGGGTGTCCTGTTCATATTTTTTTGAGGGGAGTGTATTTATATAATATGTAATTCAGGCAAGAAAGTACATGAACCTTCCCTGTGATTCTTGGGACGTGATGTTGAACGCCAACAGGGTTCCTGGTGAGTCCCCAGTGTGTGCGTCTAGCCTGCGTGCCCAGTGGTCTTTGATGGTGGCAGAGCTCTTGGCTTAGGTCCAGGGCAGGAGATCAAGTTCCCTTCCTTCAGTTGGGCTGAAGGAATTTCTGTGGCCTCTCCTCTGGTTGGCAGCAGGGCGACTTGAGAACAGTGGGGAGGAATGCATGCTTAGCACTCTTTTGTGCAGAAGGTTCACTACTGACTGGTGTCTTGGCCTCCCTGGACATGCTTGCGAATCCCTCTGTGTGTAGCTCTGCTCTGGGCTTCTGGGGACTTGCTGCTTTTTCCCTGTTGTGTTGATGACAGAAACTGGGATCAGAGGTACACCACCCGAGCAGGCTGGCCATTCGGTGTGATACTGCACTGTGATATCACCTGTTCTGCCCACTGAGCCAGTGTTCGGGGACGAGGATGGCTCTCATCAGAGCTTGAACCCCAGTTGATGAGGAATTGCCAGAAACCATCAGGAGGAAAGAAACCAAGGTGCTGGGGGAAGGGGCTGCCAGGAGGAGCTGGCCCTGCTGCTGTCGGCTGCAGACAGGCTCCAGGGGCCCGCAGGTGGCCTATCCACCTTGCCACCAAGAGGACAGAGCCAGCAGGATCCCAGAAGCCACAGGGCCAGTGCTCTGTCTTTGTCCTTGCATTCCTGCATCCTCTGTTGGAATTTCTTTCCTCCTGGCTTGGTGTCTTCCATCTTTCTTTCTTGCCATCCTTTCCTCCTTCCCCCAACTCTTCCTTCCTCTTTCTGTCTTTCCTTCCCTTCTCCCCACTCTTTCATCCACTCACATTTCTCCATCCTTCCTCTGCGAAGGCCCTGTGGACACACAGACGAGGCAGGCAAGCCTGAGCCCAGCCATGTTCTCCTGGAGCACATGGTTTTCTGGAAAGATGCACCAGGAGGGTCTGAAATGCCATCCCGGGGAGTGAGGGGATGTTCTGTGGGGGTGGGGAGTCCCCAGGGGAGCTAGGTAGGAGCCTGACATGCCCCACAGTGGTGTGAGCCACCCCCCACTCCTCCCAATGCTGTGGCTGGGACACCCCAGCTATTTAATTGCCCCCTCTCCAAGGGGCTGCCCCACTGGGTGGCTGAATCTCATTTGCTCTGATTTGGTCTCAGCTGGTGCATCCCCACCCCAGGGGACTCACCTGCTCTGCACTGCTTGGCCTCAGGGAATGCGCATTCTCTTCCCCCAGGTGAGATCTTTTTCTTAAGTTCTTTGCAAATATTATTTCTTGTGCACTTCTCTCTTGTCTGCCTCCCTTGGTGCATGCTCCCGATCCTGGAGTTGGATATCTGTGTAGGGTGTTCCTCTGCAGTGATCTGCTCCTTTTCTCTGGGAGCTGCTGGACCTTTCTCTTTGTCTCTGATGTTCTTGGGCTTCACTGTAATGTGTCTAGGTGTGGAGTTTTTTTTCTTAGCTATGTCTTCATCAGCTCTCTGTGAATCCATTTACAATGAAATCTTCCCTCTGATTTTGGCAAATTCATGGCCATTATTTCTTCAAATATTTCTTTTCACCCCCATCCATATCACTGGAACATTCTCTCACACCTTTGCTCTCTTGGTGCCTAAGCCTCCAGAGCGAGAGCACTGACCAGATCACAGCTTCTGGGTGGGTTTCTTGATCTGTTCTGCCATTCAGTTCAGCGAGTGGGTTCTTTTTCTAGTCACAAATGTGTGTCCTAATGAGTTCTCCTTTGCCGCTCCCTCCTGCTCTGCCTCGCTAATGTTGTTCCTCATCTCTCTGAGACTAGTTATCATTTTTATTTCAATTCTCCCTCATCTGTGATGGGCCGTTCAGGGTTTGGGCTTTCTTTCACAGGGCAGGCACCGCTTCCACGTGGGCTCTTATTACCCAGGGAGCTGAGTGACTGTGGCCAGTGATATGGAGGATTTAGTCTTGTCCATGGTTGCCTTGTGGTGGGTGTCTTAGGAAGAGTTCTCTGGGGTAGGGTAGAGGCCGTGCTAGACAGGGAGGGCCTGAGTCAGGGGCAACCAAAGAGAGAGATGTGTCAGGCCTGTTCCCAGGCAAGAGAGGCAGTGGGGGGAAGGATGGCAAGAGATAACTGGGAAGTGGAAAGGCTGAGGCTTGGGGATGTGAGTGGGAGGGAGGAGGAATCCGGGACAACCTCCAGCAGGCTCTCTGGCTTGAATGACTGGGAGGCGGGCACTGCACGTGGCTGACTGTGATTAGACTCCCAGGGAGGGGGAGCGGCAGGGTGGAGAGGAAGAGGAGAGATCCTGGCAGGGTCAGGAGGGGCTGGGTTTGAGACTCCTCCCATAACAAGGGGGTGTTCCTGTGTCCCTGTGGCTCTTGGATGGCCCAGGTGCTTGGAGGTGTGGGGACCCCTGCCCATCAGGTAGAGAGTGTACTGGCATGGAGGCTGAGGCAGAAGGCTGACTGGGTGCACGGAGGCCCTGATGGCTGGGTGAAAGAGGGCTGCTCTTCAGAGCCAGGGGGCTGGATTCTGGCAGAGGTCAGCCCCGATGGGCGCTGTGATAGGCAGTCACAGTGGTCTCTGCACGCCTCATTTCCCTCATCTATAAAATGGGGGCACAGTCCAGCGGGGACATGGCGGTGCCTGTGCTGATGGGAGGAGACATGTGGCCGGGCAGTGGGACTGCTGCAGAGGTGTCAGTAGGCAGTAGGGCTGCTCCTGAGGGATCTCGGTAGAGCCTGCTGCGTTTACTACTCTTGTTGTAAAAGGAAAGGGGAAAACAGTGTTTGCTCCAGCCCCGATGGGAGGGGGGAGGAGGCCTGTCCCTGCCCAGCTCCCTGCACCCCCCTTCCACCCTGCCACACTCACTTAGCTCAGAGTTGGCGCCTGCCCAGCTCTGAGTGAGACGTGGCAGCCAGGAGGCTGAGGCCCAGCCAAGCCCCAGATGGCTGGCGAGAGGTGCTTCCCGAGAGCCGAGCGAGACGAGGACAGGGGCCGACCTGGTGGGGAGGGGACAGGAAGGGGCCTGGAGCCCGGGAGGTGCCAGCCCTGGCCCCAGCACAGCCCTGCCTGCTCTGAGGCTGCACCTTCTCAGAAGCTTCCAAGTGGATGCAGGAGCACAGTGCTTGGAGCTGAAGCCACGGGTGGCCTTGTGTGTGGGAGGGCACAGGGAGCCCCGATCAGGTTCAGATCAGGAACCTGTGGGCCCTGACTTGAAACACTGGCTCTGGCCAGGCTCCCCTCTGATTCCCCCTCTGGCTCTGTGTGTGTGTGTGTACATGGGTATGAGTGTGCATGTGCATGTGTGAGTATGAATGGTTGTGAAGATACACGCAAATATGAGAATGCATTGTGAGTGTGCGAGACCTTGCAAGCATGTGCATGTCTGTGTGTGAGTGCATCTGTGGGTGTGTCGATGCAGTGCACACAAGCATGTGAGTGTGCATGTGAGTGTATGTATGTACAAATGTGTGTATTTGTGTATGCAGCAGCGTGTGTGTAGGTGTGTGTGAGTACATGTGTGGGTGTGAGAGTGTATGAATGAGTGCATGCTTATGAGTGTGTGTACCGGTACATGGGTATGCGTGTGTGAGTGTGTGGATATGAATATGTGTGTGCCCATGTATGCCTTCTTCACAGGCCATTCCTGAGAAGGGAGCTCTGGCAGTTACTGTTCCATGTGTAAGTACAATTGTAGTGCTGTTTCTTTGTGTATCCAACGTTTCCACGTTGTCTACTGACTTCCTGCTAGATGAGGATCTAGCTCACGGGCAGGCCAGCTGCTCTGCCCCCGTTCTCCCCCCGGGAGTTCTATCACCACTTTAGCCCACATCATGGTTCCCTGTTTTGTCTGTTTCCCATGGCGGATGGAACAGATCACCCCAAATTTACTGTTTTCACCCACAGAAGTGTATTTTCTCCCACTTCTAGGGATAGAAGTCAAGGTGTCTACAGGGCCGCACTCCCTCAACGAGATTCGAGGGGAGCTTGTGGCCGCCTACCTTGCGCCTGTCTTGAGGTCAGAGGTCAGCCCCTTCTGTCTGCCTCTGCCAGTAGTGTGGCCTTCTCTGTGCATCTGGCTGATCTCTGCCTGCCTCCCTCTGTAAGGAAGTGGCTGTGTGATTGCACTTGGGCCCCTATAGCAATTCAGGATTGCCTCCCATTTCAAGACCCTTAGCTTAATTACATCTACTTAGTCTTTTTTTTTCTGTCATATGCAGTGACATTCACAGGTTCCAGAGATTAGGACTGGAGCGGGGGTGAGGGGTAGTGGGTGGTTTCTTTGGAGGCCATTTTTTAGCCAGTCACACCCCATAGACCTTTAATATATTTGCACCTTGGCTGCATCTTCCGTCAGCCCAGGGCAGTGGGATCTAGAGACCTCCCTTAGTGCGCTGGGGCTCCCAGTGCCGCACCCCCTTTCTCCACTGCCCGCATCCCTCATGTTTACCATCCGCCCTGCACCACAAGGTGTCCATGAGTCACATTCTTCGTTGTGGCAGGGCTGCTGCCAACAGGTTTATGTTTCTCTGGTTCTCTCTGTGCTGCTCACAGCTGGCTGACCTTGGCCAATTGCTGGGCCTTACTGGCGCCTGCCCTGTGAGGAGCTGAGAGCAGGGAGAGAGTCCTCAGGAGGGGCTGGGCTTGCTTGCGCTGGGCTGTGGCGGCTCAGAGCCAGGCCCTTCCAGAGGAGTGTCAGTCAGAGGCCAATTCCTCCTGGGGCAGGATGGCTGGGCCCTGGGTGGAGGGGGGACATAGCTTTCCTGCTTGGAGGGAGTGGAGAGGATCCACATTTGAGCAAACATCTGTTGAACATATGCATCTTTCCCTTATATAATCTGGTTTGGAGAGTGGTTTGGAAAGATGGTTTCCTGTTGTCATTGAGGTGGTCGGGGGCAGGCCCTGGTCCTGCCTTCAGGGATTCCTTGGCCCCACCCCAAGCTGGAAGAGAGGGGATGAAGGCCCTGAGCTGGGAGCTAGCCAGCAAGTGGTGGCAGGAGGTGGAGGTAGGCTGTGCACAGGGGGTGAACAGCCTGACCTGGACAGAGGTCCCCTGACTCCACAGTGTGGCTGTGGTGTAGAGCCTCACTTCTCCAGGGCTTCCCAGCCCCCTTTTCTTGGTTTTCCCAAACCTTTTGCCAGGTCAAGATGTTTCTCCCATTTTATAGCTGAGGCTCAGTGAACAGGATGAGTCTCACTACCCAGGCCATACAGCTGACAAGGCAGGGCTTAGTTCAGCAACCCAGACTTCTTGGGCTTCTTGGGCCCTCCACTGACCTTCAGAGTGCCCTGGGGGTCTAGAGCAGAGCATCTCAGTCTTATTTTAAATTAATTTTTTGAAAAAACCAAAAGCCGTACAAAAAAAAGGAGTATAGTGTAATAATCTGATCAGCCAGTGTATAGTGAAATGATTACTGTGGTGTCCATTACAGATGACGAATACACAATATGTATGTATGTGTATCTGTGTGTGTGTGTATAAAACAGAATATTATTCAATCTTAAAAATAGGAAGAGAGGTGCCTGGGTGGCTTAGTTGCTTAAATGCCAGACTCTTTTTTAAAAATATTTTATTCATTTATTTGAGAGAGAGAGCTAGAGTGAGTGCACCAGCAGTGGGGAACAGAGCGAGAAGGAGAAAAGCAGGCTTCCCGCTGAGCAGGGAGCCTGACTCGGGACCCAAACCCAGGACTCTGGGATCATGACCCGAGCCCAAGACAGATGCTCAACCAACTGAGCCACACAGGTGCCCCTTGTCCAACTCTTGATTTTGGCTTGGGTTGTGATCTCAGGGTCATGAGATAGAGCCCTGAGTTAGGCTCTGTGCTGAGCATAGAGCCTGCTTAAGATTCTCTCTTTCCCTCTGTCCCTCCCCACCCTCGCTTGTGAGTGTGTGCATGCTCTTTCTCTCTAAAAAAAGTTAAAAAAAAAAAAAAAGGATGAGATCCTGACTTTTGCGACAACATGGATGAACCTGGGGGACGTTATGCTAAGTGAAATAAGCCAGACACAGAAAGACAAATACTGCCTGATCTCATTGATATGTTGAGTCTAAAAAGGCCAAATACAGAGAAGCAGAGAATGGTGGTTGCCAGCGGCTGGGGTGATAGGAGAGAGGGGGAGATGTTGGTCAGATGTACAACATTCCAGTTATGTAGGGCAAGATCTAATGGGCATCATGCACATTATAGTTTACAGTACAGTATTGGGTAATGAAAACGAGCTGAGAGAGTCGTTTTCAGGTGCTCTCACCACACACATATACACGCACACAGACACACACACACAGACTCACACACTGGTAACTACTCCCAGACTTTAATAAGCATCAGATCATCCAGGAACTTATAAAAACGCAGGTTCTGGTTCAGCAGGACTGGGGTGGAGGCTGGGATCCCATATTTCTAATAAGCTCCTGGGTGACACCAGAAAGCCAGTGAGGGAGGGCACCAGACACACCTCAACAAGGAGGCACTTCTCTGGGAGGGCTTGAGGTGTCACCTTCTAGAGTCAGCCCCCATGCAGAGATATCATTTTGGGGAGAATTTATTCAGTGCTTACAGTTAAAAAGAATTCCTCACAAAATACGTCTCTAGGAAAAGAAAACGAAGCCCACATGGGTGGTTGCCACACTAAGGGAATCCCTGTGGCCCCCTGCCCACCTGCACCCTAGCTCTGGGAGCAGCTGTGGCCACTGCATGCCCCCCTTCTGCCTGCCTGTGGGACTATGCAGCTCCTTTTCCAGCTGGCATGTGTGACCTTTCCAGCTGGTGTTTCAAGTGTTCTCTCCTGGTGCTGCTGAGTTCTGTGGATCCCTGAGGCAGTCATTTGTCAGATGGTCCCGGAGCCTCCCCACATCCCTTCAGATTCTCCTGCTGCTAAGACAGTCCATGTCAGACAACTCCCAGTGCCTGTCTTCCCATTTGCAAGCAAGCAAGCCCAGTGTTTTATAAACCAGAGAGCTAGAATTCTCAATATAAACACTTCCTTTACACTTGTTCTTGTATATACCCTGCTTACTGCTGGAGGAAGTAAACTTGACCCACTGTGTGAGACAGTGACCTTGAGAAGGGAATGAAGGCTCTGAAGGTGAAGTGACTTCCCGTATTTCTTGAGTGCCTATGATGTGCCATACGCTGGTCTGGGGGCTGATTAGTCCAGCAAGGAAAATTCGTCTCTCCTGAGATCTTCTGGTTGGAGGACAGACAGTGACCCACTATTGAGCCCACATATCAATGATTGGAAAATGGTGTTATAAAAAATAGAACAGAATAGCAGTCGAGCATGATGAGGAAGGGGCACTTTTAGCCAAGGTCCTTCTGGGGAGGAGATCTTTGAGTCAAGACTTGGACTTCCAGGTGGAAGCAACAGCAGTTGCAAAGACCCTGGGGCAGGAACTAAGTTGAAACGTGCCAAGGACAGAAAGAAGATCTCTGTGACAGGAACTCTGAGTGAAGGAGAAGTCAGATGGTGGGACAGTCATGCAGTGAGAAGCGCTCGAGCGTTTGGGGCAGGTGGGTGACAGGTCTGATTCATGTTTCAGAGATTCCGCTGGGTACCTGTGCAGAGAATGGAGGTCATACAAATTCAGTTTTCCCTGGCTTCCAGCCTGGAGTGCTGTACGGCACTGTCAGCAAATGGTGTATCCTGTCATGGGAAGCCCCTACAGAATGGTGGACTCCCAGGTGCAGGCTCCTTAAACTGCTGAACCTTTGTGGGCAGAGCTTCTGTGGTCCCACAGAGCTGTCCTTGTGTCAGCCGGGTGCTGGAGCCCCAGGATGGCCATTGTGCTTTGTGGAGGGTAGGGATGTCCTCACAGTATCTCCCGGGATGGATGGCAGTGCACAGCAGGGACAGGCAACCTGGGGACAGGGATACAGTGTGGGCACAAGTGTTTACCCTGCTCTGGCAGGGTGGAGGTTTGGGCTGGACTCAGGTTGGCCCCTGGTGAGTGCTCACTCTCCACTGAGGGTGCTGAGCTGGTCCCTAAGGGCTCAGGCTCCAGGTTGAAGTTTCTGGGGTTCCTAAGAGGGGCAGGACTGGCCCCTTCGGGTGGACCCCTCTGCTCATCCCCCAAAGAGCTACATACTTGACACCCATCCCCTTCAAAGCCTCTTGCCTAAGTGTGCTTCCCCAGCCTCTCAGGCCCTAGCTCCTGTTGGGCCTTGTTATAGGGCAGAGGCTGCCCCCAGAGGGACCTTTCCTGATAGTTCAGACTAATACTGTCCTAGTGCCTGCAGGAGCACTTGGTGCTGCAGAAAATGATTTTGTGGCTTTGCTTCCCTCTGGGGTATCAGTTCCAAGGTCAGGTTTATCTGTCTGACTTTCTTCTGGCACAGGGCCTAGCAGTAGAGATGAGAAGTCCAGCAAGGCTGGTGGACAAAACAGGGGCCTCCTGTCTTCCCTGTAGCCTGCTGGGGCCAGACACTCCTCCATGGACATCTGTCTTCCTCCAGGAACACAAGCTTTGGGTTCTTGGGTAATTTCCAGCTTTTTAACATTAAAAGCAAAGCTCAGGGAATCCATCTCCTGGTGCTCTGAAGTGGGGGTGCTGTTTGTATGGTGGATATTATGAACAGAACAGCTGGAACAGAGCATGTGGGCATTTTTAATGATCAGAGATTCGTGGAGGATGTGTGGTGATCTGGTTCCCACTGGTCTGGCTTCCCTGCTCATGGGAAGTGGGGACATTGAGCCTCTTCCAGAGCATGTTCTTTACTAATTACTTTCTCATTACTAGCCCCTGCCCAGTCTTCCTCCCACCTTCTGTATAGGCCCAAGTTTGTGTCTGTAGAAGGAGGAGAGGCTTTGGAATCAGGTCCTGAAGGTTGAGTAGGGGTTTGCTGAGTGGAGAAGAGGTTCAGGGTATTCTAGAAGCTGTATAGGGGCAGCCAGAATTTTAGCTTTCTGGACCGCAAGTGTGGAGGGATGCAGAGTGCTATGGGGCTCAAGAGGCAGAGAATGGGCACATGGGCCAGGCTGAGGGGAGACTTTGCTTTGCCATCCTATGGTTCTCTACCTCCTGTCCCTCCCTAGGACACTGGAAGACAAGGTCCACTCATGGTCATTTGTGGGCATGAGCTGTATTCTGGCCTTACTCAGAACAGCTTCAGAGAAAGTCAATGAGTTGAGGGTGTTAGGATCCCAGGAACATCCTGGAATCTTTCTGGTCTGGCTTCTTCCATATCAGAGTCAGTACTGCCCTCCTCATGCCACACACATCTCTCACTGCCAGCTGTACCACTTTGGAGGTTGTGGCCCACAGCTGAGGTAGGTGGTTGGGATTCTCTAAGGACACACTTGGGCCCTGGCTTATTTCTTGTTTTCAGAACCACTGTCAACCTGAACCCCATGATCTATGCGTCTATCCTTTTGCCAACTTCACAGTCTTGATTAATATAACTACATTAGGTTTTGATATTGGACAGAGTGGTTGCTCCCATTTTGTCCTTGCTTTTAAAAATTGTCACAGCTAATTTTAGTTCTTTTGCCTTTCCATATACATTTTAGAATAACCTCGTCTATATCTATAAAAAATCCTGCTCATATTTTAATTGGAATTGCCTTAAATCTACAGACAAATTTATGGAGAATTGACTTCTTTACTGTGTTGAGTTTTTCAATTCATGAATATAGTATATCTCTCCATTTATTTATGTATTTAAGATTTCTTTTCTTTGCATTCTCTATGAATTCCAGTACAATGTTGAATAGGAGTAGTGAGTATGTTCCCTATCTTAGGATGAAAAACATTCAGTCTTTCATGCTTGAGTATCATACTAACTTTAGGTTTTTTGTAAATGGTCTTTATCAGGTTGAGGAAATTCTTTTCTATATTTGTTAGTTGAGAGTTTTAAATTTTTACTCATGAATACATGTTGAATTTTATTGAACGCTTTTTTTTTTTTGCATCACTTGATATGATCTTGTGCTTTTTCTTCTTTAGTCTGTTAATATGGTAGATTACATTGACTTTTGTATATTGTGCCAGCCTGCATTCCAGGATAAATTCTACTTGTTTGTGGTATATTATACTTTCTATGCATTGCTGGATTAGCTTCACCAACATTTTGTTGAATATATCTTTTAAAAATCTATGTTCTTGAGGGATATAGGTCTATAATTCTTTTACTCTGGAACTATCTTTGGTTTTAGTATCAAGGTATGTAATACTGGCTTTCTAAAATGAATTGGGAATATTTCCTTCTCTTCTTTTTACTAAAAGAGATTTGTAGAATTAATGTCATTTCTTCCTTAAATGTTTGGTAGAATTTGCCAGTAAAATCATATGGGCCTGGAGACTTCTTTTTTAGAAGCTTTCAAGCTATGAATTCAATTTCTTTGATAGTTACAGGACTTTTCATGCTATTTGCTTCATCTTATGGTGAGTTTAGTAGTTTTTGGTTTTTGAGGAAATCATGCATTTCAATAGAAGTTGAATTTATGGACATAGAGTTGTTTGTAGTGTTCCTTTATCTTTTTAATGCCTGTGAAATCTTTAGTGATATTCTTTAAAAAAGAATTCTGTATTTTCTTTCCTTTTGAAAAAATGTCAGTCTTGATAGAGATTGATCAATTTTATTGACTTAGAAAGAACAAGGTCTTGGTTTCATTGATTTTTCTCTGTTGATTTTTACCCTTATTTTTGTTATTTCCTTCCTTTTGCTGGCTTTGGATTTATTTTGCTCTTGTATTTCTAACCATTGAACATGTTTTTTAGTATTCCATTTTAATTTATCTGCGTGTTTCACTATAACTCTTTGTATGGCTGTTTTACTGGTTGATTGAAGAGTTATAATAAACACACTTAACTTTTTACTATCTGCTGAGAACCAATATCTTTACAACTTCAAGTTGATTGCCGAAACTGTAGTATCATATAGGGTCATTTACTTCATCCTCTTCCTGTGTAGTTTTGTTTTATACAGCTATATACAGTGAAAACCTTATCCTGCAATGTTACAATTTCCTACTTAAGAAAACAGTCTATTTTATTTTTCAGATTTACTATTTCTGTTGTTCTTCCTTTATTCCTGATGTACAAAGTTTCTTTCTAGTATCATTCTCCTTCTGTCTGAAGAACCTCCCTTAGCAACTATTTTAGGTCTGCTCTCAACAAATTCACTTAGTTTTCCTTCATCTGAGAATATCTTTGTGTCTCCATAATTCTTGAAGGGTATTTTTTTCTGGAAATAGAATTCTGGATTGGTATTTCTTTTCATTCAGCATGTTAAAAATATTTTCTCACTGCCTTTGGACTCCATGGTTTTGATGAAAATTTGAGTCATTTCCTCCCTATAAATAATGCACTGTTTTTCTTTGTATCTTTTAAAGACTCTCCCTTTGTCTGTAGTTTCCAACAGTTTGATTATAGCATGGTGTATTATAGCAAGTGTATTTCTTTGGATTAGTCCTGTTTGAGTTTCACTGTGATGTTGAATCTTTGTTGTAGATTTGTATTTTTCGCCAAATTAGGGACGCTTTCAGCCATGATCTCTTCAGTTATCTTTTTCATCACTGCACTCTTTCCCTTCTCCTTCAGGAACACCAGTGACATCAATGTTATATCTTTGTGTATTTTCCCACAGGTCCCTAAAGCTCTTTTCATGATAAAAATATTTTTTCTCTCTGCTGTTCATTGGATAATTTCTATGACTCTATCTTCAAGTTTACTGATTGATTTCCTCTGTCATCTCCATTCTGCTATGGAGTCTATGCAGGGAGTTTTTTACTTTGGTTATTGTATTTTTAAGTTCTATAATTTCCATTTTGTTCTTTTTTTTCCATATCTCCTGTCTCTGGCTGAAACTATCTTTCTGTCTGCTTCAAGAGTTTTTGCCCTTCCTTTATGGAGTCTTTTTATAATAGCTGCTTTAAAATCTTTCTCAGATAATCCTGACATAGATGTTATCTCGGTGTAGACACCTATTGATTATCTTTTCCCTCACAAATTGAGATTTTCCTGGCTCTTCAGATGTCAAGTAATTTTAGGCTGTATCCTAGACATCTTATACTATGCTATGAGACTTGAGACCTTGTTTAAATGCTATAGTCTTGCCATAGTCTTTTTTAAATTCCCTGGAGGACACAGATCTTTTTGTTGATCAGGTAATTGATGGTGCCTTCTCTTCAATGTTGGGTCTATTTCCCAAGCCTTTGTAGTGCTCTCTGGATCTGCCTGCTGAGGGCTTTGCTCTAAGGGGCACCTGTATGGGCTTCACTTCCTGAAACTGGTTAGAGGCTGGCTGGAAGGCCATGTTGTGCCAGGCCTGTCTTCCTAGGGTCCTCCCAGGAGTCCCTAAGCTGGGGGCCCCAGGCTGCCTTGGACAGGTGCTCACAGGCTCCGTGGGTAGACCCAGCTTCTTTGGAATTGTGGGAGGTGGTTTCTTCTCTCCCCAGCAAACCCCATTCCCACTGTGCTCTCTGCTGCTTCTCCCTCTTAAAGCCTCTTCTGGTGAGAGGGCACTTCTGGGGTCTGCAGGGCAGATGGGGTTTATCTTAATTTATATTCTTTTCCCAGAGAGTGGGTTGTTTCCCCATTCTGCATTAAATCCAGAATTCAGCATGCTCAATCCCAACGAACCCACAAGGGAGACACTTTATTTATTTATTTTTTAAAGATTTTATTTATTTATTTGACAGACAGAGATCCCAAGTAGACAGAGAGGCAGGTAGAGAGAGGAAGGGAAGCAGACCCCCTGCTGAGCAGAGAGCCCAGTTTGGGGCTTGATGCCAGGACCTTGCTTTGTGTCAGACTGGTGACCAGCAGGTCATGACCTGAGCTGAAGGCAGAGGCTTAACCAGCTGAGCCACCCAGACGCCTCAAGGGAGACACTTTAAATCCACTTCCGTCCTTCAGTTACTCAGGCACTGCCTGGGGAGAATGGTGTCTGCTGAGCTTCGTGTCAGGGTGACTGGTGTCCATGAGCCATAGGGCAGGTCCCTGGCGGCTCCCCATCCCAGTGTGGGGTACAGGAAGAGCCCAGCTTTGGGACCACCAGACCTGAGTCAGCCAGTCATGAAGCTTTCTGACCCTGAAATGGTCATGTAATCTCTCTGAGCTTCAATTTCCCAATCTGTAAAATGGGAATAATTATAACTGAGCTAACTTTGCCTTCATCATCTTATTTTTATCTCTTGATGACTCTGTAAATTAGGTAATATTGTGCCTTTTTACAGGTGAAAGAACTGTTGGAAACAGGCCAACTAGCCTAGAAGTGACAAGGTAGGAATTTGATCTAGAAGCCCCACACAGGTCTCAGCTGGGCCTGATTCTCTCTTTCCCTCAGCCTGGTGGATTTAGGGGTAGCAAAGCCAGGTTGGGCCCTGGAGTAATACCCCCTACTTTCTGGGGTTTCTCCCTGGGGCAGCAGGGCCAGGTGAGACCCCTAGAGCCTGGGCCCATGTCACAGTGGGGCATTTTTGCAATGGGGACCAATCTGTCCTTTTTGGCCAGGATGGGGAGTGGGGTTTGCTGTGGTGAGGAGGTCTTACCCAGCTGGTGTCGGCGTGGGGTGGGGTGGGATGGTGTTCAGGACTTCTGCTCTATGGGGAGCCTCTCTGGCTTTTAACATCTCTGTTCTGGCTCTGTGCAGAGGAAGGGTTTTCTCCAGAGCCCAGGCAGTATCACTTTATCTGTCTGCTGGCTTGCCTTTCCCAGACTATTTCTGAATTACGTTTTATGTACGAGGACTTTTCAGTAACATCATTATGTTTATTTGGATCTCAGCTTTGAAGTGCATTTTTGAGTGTGCACATCATTCCCCCCAGAATCAGGGCCTCCTTTAAAAGGGATTTATCCCAAGTTCAAGAAACATTTGCTTAAGGCTGCTGTACTGGGGGAAAACAAAAAGCCTGTGCTTAGTGCTAGGGACACAGAAAGGAAAGACCTATCCTGTCCTCAAGCAGGCTCAAGGAAAGAGGACGAAAGATAGGTCAAAAATGTCATTTGCAAAAGCCCCAATTCTTTTCTTCTTCTTCTTCTTCTTCTTATTGGTTTTTTATGTTCACACCTGAAAGTTATTTTTTGTGCATATAAAATATAGGCTTGTAGTAAGCCCAAAACATCAAACCATGTAGAAAAGTATAAGGAAGAAAATGAAAAACCTGAAATCCTACCATTTTGTCATAACCAGCATGGGAAGCAGAATAATGGCCTCCCAGAGACTCCATGTCCAGATCTGGGACCTGTGCACCTGCTCTGCTCCATGAGAAGGAGAAATTAAGGCCGAACTAGCTGAGTTTATGACAAGGAAACTATCCAGGATGCTGTAGTACCCCAGTGTAATCCCAGGCATCTCAAATGTGGAAGAGGGGAGGCAGAGGGAGGACATCAGAGTGAGAGAGAGGTTTTATTTTAATTTTTTATTTTTTATAAACATATATTTTTATCCCCAGGGGTACAGGTCTGTGAATCACCAGGTTTACACACTTCACAGCACTCACCAAAGCACATACCCTCCCAATGTCCATAATCCCACCCCCTTCTCCCAACCCCCCTCCCCCCAGCAACCCTCAGTTTGTTTTGTGAGATTAAGAGTCACTTATGGTTTGTCTCCCTCCCAATTCCATCTGAGAGAGAGGTTTGAAAATGCTACACTGCTGTCTTTGAAGATGGTGGCAGGGGCCACAGGCCGAGGGATGTGGTGGCCTCTAGAAGCTGGATAAGGCCAGAAAGCAGATAGTCTCCTAGAGATTCCGGAAGGAATTTAGCCCCACTATCACCTTGATTTTAGCCCAGTGAGACTTATATTGAACTTCTGAGGTCTCGAACTGGAAAACAATGAATGTGTGTTTGTGATAGTTTATTATGGGAGTCATGGAAATGAATATGGCCACCACTGATTCTTGGGGGACCATTTTCCATCTTTTTACATATATGTATTTTTATAGAAATGGGATCCTGTCATACATGCTGTTTTTATTATTTGCTTTAGGGTCATTTTTTGTCTCTCTTCTACCTTCTTGGGTGCTTACTTTGTATATTTCATCCTGTTCTGTAATTCTGGGGCACTTGAGGCTGTGAATTTACTCCTGGTGGCATCTTTGGTCTCACCTCAGATTTTGATGTGCTGAATTTTCTTGTCATTTAAAAAAAGTATTTGTGCTTTTGGTTCCAATAACCTGTGTCATTTAGGGGAAAGTTTAAAAGTTTTTGAGTGGTTGCGTGTAGTTGGGTTGTTCCTTTGATGTTAATTCCTAGCACAACGTGTGTGTTTCCAGATTTCAATACCTGTGGGTTTAAATAAAATTTCCTTCACCCATTCAGTGACACCCACCTCTACCGAACCCAAACCCAGTTTCCTGCAAGGGCCTATTTCCCTTACCTCTACCCCCACCCCCTCACACACCCCCTCTGGGTGCCCCTGAGTTCTTTTTCAGTTGCAGGGAGCTTGTCTGCACCCTCCTGCCAGGCATCTGGGTATCCAGTCTCCCAGCCAGCACCCTGGGCTCCACAGAGCTGTGGGCACCGTCCATAACTGCCAGACTCTGGAGGAAGGAGGAGAGCTAGTCATGGAGACTTGGCAGGGATGCCCTGGTCTAGGCCAGCCATTCGGAGTTATGAGCATGGTGGACGACCTGGGTGCTCTGAGCTTTGAGAGTTTCTGCAGTTGCCTTTGTCTCTGACTGTTTGCTCAGTGTTGTGAATGTTAGGGGCTTTTGAAGGGAATGACTATTCTCTGTTACAGGGCCAGTGCAGTATGAGGGAACCTGTGGCTTGTGGTGCCATGGAAACCAGAGGGGGCTAGAGAATAGTGTGAAGGTCCCTAGTGACCTGGGAGAGATGAGGCAGAGTCCATGGGTGCTTAGTGTGTGGGACAGGACTAGGTCAGGGGGCCACCCTGCTGGGAATGATGAGTATGAAGGGGAGGGCAAGTTCTAGTGGTAACTGGAGGGAGGGACGGGTCTTCTTGCTCAGAATTGGAGAGACAGACCCAGGTGTGTTACTGGCACTGGAGAGGAGGTGGCTGAAGACGCCCTACGAGGAAGGGATAAGAGACATGAGATTCTTTTTACTTTTTTTTTTTTAAATTTTTATTTATTTTTTAAATTTCTTTTCAGTGTTCCAGAATTCATTGTTTATGCTCCACACCCAGTGTTCCATGCAATACGTGCCCTCCATAATACCCACCATCAGGCTTTCCCAACCTCCCACCCCCTACCCCTCCAAAACCCTCAGATTGTTTTTCGGAGTCCACCGTCTCTCATGGTTCATCTCCCCCTCCAACTTCCCCCCAACCCCTTTCTCCTCTCCATCTCCCCATGTCCTCCGTGTTATTTCTTATGCTGCACAAATAAGCTAAACAATATGATAATTGACTCTCTTTGCCTGACTTATTTCACTCAGCATAATCTCTTCCAGTCTCATCCATGTTGCTACAAAAGTTGGGTATTCATCCTTTCTGATGGAGGCATAATACTCCATAGTGTATATGGACCACATCTTCTTTATCCATTTGTCTGTTGAAGGGCATTTGGTTCTTTTTTTTTTTTTTTTTTTTTTTTTTTTTTTTTTAGTTTTACTTATTTATTTGACAGAGAGACAGATCACAAGTAGGCAGAGAAGCAGGCAGAGAGAGAGGAGGGAGCAGGCTCTTCGCTGAGCAGAGAGCTTGATGCGGGGCTCAATTCCAGGACACTGGGATTATGACTTGAGCTGAAGGCAAAGGCTTTAACCCGCTGAGCCACCCAGGTGCCCAGGCATTTGGTTCTTTACACAGTTTGGTGACTGTGGCCATTGCTGCTATGAACATTGGGGTCCAGATGGCCCTTCATTTTACTACATCTGTATCTTTGGGGTAAATACCTGTAGTGCAATTGCAGGGTCATAGAGTAGCTCTATTTTTAATTTCTTAAGGAATCTCCACACTGTTTTCAAAAGTGGCTGCACCAGCTTGCATTCCCACCAACAGTGTAAGAGGCTCCCCCTTTCTCCATATCCTCTCCAACACTTGTTGTTTTACTGTTTTGTTGATTTTGGCCATTCTAACTGTGCAAGGTAGTATCTCAATGTGGTTTTGATTTGAATCTCCCTGATGGCTAGTGATGATGAACATTTTTTCATGTGTCTGTTAGCCATTTGTATGTCTTCTTTGGAGAAGTGTCTTTTCATGTCTTCTGTCCATTTTTTGACAAGATTATCTGTTTTGTGTGTGTTAAGTTTGAGGAGTTCATCATAGATCTTGGATATCAGCCCTTTGTCTGTACTGTCATTTGAGAGTATCTTCTCCCATTCCATGTTTTGTTGACTGTTTCCTTTGCTGTGCAGAAGCTTTTGATTTTGATGAAGTCCCAAAAGTTCATTTTCGTTTGGATGTGAGATTCTTGAGCAAGTCAGACTAGTGCTGTAGTGTGCGTTGGTTTGGCCTAGAGGGAGAGTTCCTCCTCTGAGACTGAGGGGCGTCTTACCAGCAGCATCTTTATCAGTTGATGGGTGGACATTTGGCCCTTAGGCCCCTATGATGCCAGGACCCAAGTGGTGGAACAGGGAGTCCTCAGGGGCACCCTAGGAGACAGTCCTGTCTCTGAACGTTGGGGCAGGGGTTGTGAGGAGGGCACAGCCAAGACCATGGCAGGCTCTTCTGGGGGCTTCCAGCCAGAGAGTGTGTGGCCTAGGGAGGGGAAGGCAGGGAGACTCCCCTTCCCCTACCTCTGGCCTCCAGAGAAGCAGGTGGGGATCTAGGCTGTGGCTCTGCAGGGCCAAGATTGGGAGACTGAGGGTGACAGATCAGGGCATTCAGGCTGGGCTGGCAGGAGAGGCCGGGATCAGTTACTAGAAATGTTGCCATGTGATGTCAGCTACAGGTTGTCCTGTCTCTGTAAGTCAGCCTTACTTGCTTCATGACTAAAATGACTGAGGTGCTCCTGTCAGGAGATGTGCCATCAGCACAGAGACCACTACAGTCACTTGGTTTGCAAACTTTGTGACTGCCATCTTTTCACCAGGCATTGTCAGTAAAACAGGGGTCTCTGAGAGTCATTTTCTGGTTCTTGATCTAGAATTCTCTTTTTATGATGTTAAAGACACCCTGCTTTCTGGGAGCACTTTTTACTTTACCTGTGACTTGGGGTTTCTGCCAGTTTTTAAAATGGCACAATGCTTGTTTTTTTAAAGTCAAACTGAATCTTGTCACAAAGGAAAAACACTTTTTTTGGGTAACTACATGAGGCAGTGGATGTTAACTAAACTTATAATGGTGATTATTTCACAATATAGGGAAGTCCGGTTATTATGCTGCATATGTTAAATGTATCCAGTGCTGGATGTCAATTAATAAAATGTAGGAAAACGCCTCAAACTGATCATTCTTTAGCCACAAGTTTACCCCATTGCCAGTTATTAGTGATGCTGCTGGTTGTGATGTTGCCATCATTTCTTGGCCTGGGTCTCTATGTGTGATTCGTCCTCTCTCACCCCACAGTAGGCCACCCTCAAGGCCACATGGGGGAGCTGGTCTCAGCAGGCCCTGCACCGGCTCCCTCACTTAGGATCCCCCCCAAGGACCCTGCCGCCCAGCCCCATGTCTATCCGCCCTGCCTTCTTGTCCATCTTCATTCAGCTTGGATGCCATAGCCTGTTTTCATGCTCATGCCACCCCAACTCCTGGCTTCTTTGATGAATTGTGGAGCCAAACCCCATCCCTCCACCTCACTTTTCAGCTTCCAAACAGAAGAAGTTCCCAACCTAGCCAAAGAATCTACCTTTAAACTCCTAACTGCAGGCCTTGGGCTGGCAGTGGCCCCTTCTGGCAGGACAGACCCCCTCCATGCTCCAGGTGGGCCCCATCAGCCCACCTGCCCAGTGCTGCTTCTGCCTCTCCCATAGCTTCCTCTGAGACTATTCCCCACTTCGGTGTGGTCAGGCCCTGGTAGTTACTGTTCCTCAACCGTGGCTCTGTCCGTCCCTGGAGGTACTGGCCTGTTTCCAGCTCTCTTAGAACCCTTGCCTCTGAGTCCCCCCAACTGGGACGCAGTCATTTGTCGAATGTCTCAGGCTTCCCACGCTCCCCCTACACCATCATGTGGGCATTTGTGGCTCCTGGCACTCCTGTTCTCCCCACCAGCGCGTGGCGGAGTGCTAGGGCTTGCCTCCATTCTCCTCTTGCTTCACCTCCTCTGGGCTATCGTTACCAGCCTCCAGTGTTTGATGGCTTGGCCGGCCTTTCTCTGAATCCGATCTTCTCTGTCCTTGTGTCTGCTCAGCCCACTCACGGCTGTCTCAGGGGAAACGACTCCAAAACAGAAGTCTTGGCTCCTCAGTCCCAGGCTCTCCATCTTTAGCCCCCAAAGCAGAAGAGAAAGGCCTCAGCCCTGCTTCCACCCCCGAGTCTCCCCATTTTGGTCAAGACCGCCCACAGTGCCTGGGCTTCATGGGGGAGCTTGGCCTTTGTCTCAGCACCCCGCCTTGGGCCTCAGCCTGCGTCTTCCCATCCTTCATGGCTCAACAAAGATTTGCTTAATTAGCGATTAAAATTTTTTTCTTGTCTTTTGCTGTCTAGACTATGTTTTCTACACTTTTTCCTTTTTGCAGTGACTTAGAAGATACATATCCTGTTTTAATCCTGCTAGCCATTAACTCTCAATTCTTAAAAACCTTCGTAAACTCAAGTTTCCTTAAACCTCATCACCAGAAACCAAACAGCTCCTGTGGACTCTTTCCATTCAGGAGGATAGGAACATCTCACCCCCAGTCATGTACTAACCAAACTGATTTTATAGATTTTTTTTTTTAATAGATTTGGGCTTATACTTAGAAATACTGTTTGCTTTTTTAAAATAATGTGTTTTCTTTTTAAAGAGTTGTCTTTGATTTTTATATTATGTTTTATAACCATATTCAGGATGATTTAGACCTAACTGGTCCCAGGCTGTTTGCCATTGTTGCTTCTGGCTTGAGCCTTCCCTGTCTGCATGTTCTTTTTCTCTCTTCTCTTCTCGTCTCTTTCTTTCTTCTTTCTCCTTCCCTCCCTCCCTCCGTCCCTTTCTCTCTCTTTCTTTCCTTTCCCTTTCTTTTCTTTCTAATTTTCTTTATTTATTCAAGAGAAAGAGTGAGAGAGTACAAGCAGTGGGGAGCAGCAGGCGGAGGGAGAGGGAGAAGCAGGCTTCCCACTGAGCAGGAAGCTGGATGTGGGTCTCGATTCGAGAACCCCAGGATCATGACCTGAGCTGAAGGCTGATGCTGAACTGACTCAGCCACCAGCACCCCTATCTGCATGTTCTGTATTCTTGTTCCTTCCCCAGCTGACAGGGGCCTTTGTGGTGGTGAGACTACCTTCTCAGCGTGAGGGGGCTTGGCAGGCCTGTGGGCTGTGTGTATGGTCTTCCAGACCATGACCTAGAAGACTGTTTCTTCCCGGGATGGGGTGCCCAGGGTTGGAGGGTCTTTTACTTTCATGTGACAGCCTCCTCCCAAGGTCTGTGGCCTGCATACCTCCTCTTTCCCAGCACAGATCCTTTGAGTTGTTTCAGTTGGAAGAGACATTCAGGGTGTGTGTACAGAGGATGACCTTGATGGGCTGTTCCTAAATTCCTTACAGAGCTTCTAACCATCCTACCCTGACTGTCCTCCTGGTGGGAGGGGCTCGCGTGCTTTGCTCAGAATGTTCTGGGCAAGCCTTGGATTCTGGTTGCCTGCGTGTCATGGTTGCAGGGAGCAAGCTAACCCTGTATGCTTCAGGGGAGGAATTGGGCCAGCTGTGGAAATCCTATCCCAATCCTGGGAGCTGGGGCCAGCACTTTGGGCGTGCTGTGAGACTGAGTGCTGCTCGGTGTGCAATGCCCAGTTGTCAGCGTCACAGAGGATCCCCTCAGATCCCCCACCAGCAGAGAGTGGAATGAAGGCATGCCTCATGGAACTCACAGGGGTGGGTGGAATTTAGGGACCACCAAGAGGGTGAGCCGAGGCTGCCCCAACCTGCAGGGTCAAGCAAGGAGAGAGAGAAGCCTCTCTGTCCAGCCTCTGACTTTCTGCTGGTATCTTCCCTTGCTGAGAGAGCCAGGGGGAGTCTGCCCACCTGGTCAGTTCCAGTACAGGGCAGGAGAGAGCTGCAGGGGTCCGGGTGGCCCAGAGAGAGACAGAGAGTGGAGGCCACGTTTCATCTGCGTCTTTTCTTTCTTTCTTTCTTTCTTTCTTTCTTTCTTTCTTTCTTTCTTTCTTTCTTTCTTTCTTTCTTTTTTAAGATTTCATTTATTTGACAGAAAGAAAGAGAGAGAGAGCACAAGCAGGCAGAGGGACAGAGAGAAATAGGCTCCCCACTGAGCCAGAAGCCTGATGCAGAACTCGATCCCAGGAAACTGGGATCATGACCTGAGCTGAAGGCAGCCGCTTAACCAACTGAGCCACCCAGGTGTCCCTTTGTGTCTTTTCAAAGCCAGCTTTCCTTCCCAGTCCAGAACCTGTTTCTTCAACACTTGTAAGTACCTGGTCTTGCACTGGATGCCATCCCATCATGAGGACGGCAAACAAACAAACCAGCAACCTCTAGGAGGGAGGTAGAAGCCTGGTTTTGGAGCAGAAACCAACAGACTGCAACAGGAGTTCTCTAGGCCTCGTCCCTGCACCATTCCCTTGGGAGGTGGTAGTCACAGGCTGATAGAAAGGGTATCAGTGCCCGATGTTTGCACGTGAACTTTCTTTCCTTCCTTCTTTAGACTTGCTCGGCCCATTTGGTGTGGGAAAGAGTTCTCATATTGGATGTCTACAAAACCTATTTTCCTCTACTTTATAGGAAATGAGGGATTTGGGGGGATAATCTTGACATTTCCTGCCCACTCTAGAAGCCTCTCCACTTGGCCAGCAAGCCCTCCTTGGAAGCCAAGAGCTCTGTGTTGAGGCCACCTTGTGGGTATAGTGGAGCCCTTGGCAGTGCTGCTGCCTCCCAGAGCCTGGAGTTCTGCAGGAGCGGGGTCCCACGGTCGGAGCCGTTGGGTCTGCCTGGCTTCCCTGGGCTGAGCTGGGTCTGGCTCTCCCAGGCGTGGTCCTGCTGGGATGGTGTTCAGATCCCAGAGGGAGCTTCTAGTAGATCTCATTTCTGACCTGTAAACAAAGCCTGCAAAATAAGAGGCCCCTCATGTGTGAACTGTCTAATTAATCTGACTGACTTAGAGGAATGCATAGCGCCCCAGCCTCCTTTGTGAAGATTAGCACTTTTTGAGGAAGTGCGAGTCTGCCAGGACAAAGCAACACAGAGTTGTGCCCCTGATTTGGGGAGAACAGAGGGATGCTAGGCCAGGCTGCCTTCCCACATCTACCCCCCATGTAAACAAGGAGGGAAACTGCAGGTTAGCACTCACTCTGAGCAGATGCGCGAGAAGCCAGGAGTCCTCACAGGTGGGTCATGGTGCCAAGGACAGTGGGAAGGATAGTTCAGGGCCCTTGTGGACGGTGCTGGCACACAAAGCTCCTGACCACCTCTAGAAAGACAGGGACAGAGGTTAGGCAGCATCCTGAGCATTCTCTTTGATGGTGACCCAGCTTCTCTTTTGATAACTGACCCTTAGAAACTGACCCCAACTCTCATAAGCAGAAGAGAATTAAAGGAAAGCCATAGGGGGATAGGGACGGAGTTTGGAAATGGGGTGCCTTGGAGGACCCTAGCCAGAGCCTTAGGAAGCTTTGTAGGAAATGTTTAGGGTTCTGGGGTCAGGTGGGGGCTTAGTTTGGCTGCACTGTGGTCCTGTACATTCCAGAAGGAGTGCATCACCTTGGGTGAGCTGATTCTCACCCCTCCCCACCCAGACTCCTTATTAACAGTTCTAGACTGTTTCCAGAGGCATGGCTGTCCCTAGGGTGTGCAGGAGTTCCAGGCAAATATTTTTTTGCAGGGCTCTTGTCTATATATAACAATATGATTAAAAATGTATTACAAGCTCCTAGAGCCTGGGTGGAATATCGTGAGATATTGATGCAGGTTTAGAGGAGCAGGGGAGAAGGGGTGCTAACCCTTCTGTCTCCTGTCTCCATCAGTACCTGCAGAAATCCTCAGTGCACACACACTGTCTCTTCTGTCAGGTCCAGAAACCATCACTCTGAGTTCTTTATTGTCAAGTATGCCACTCCTGGCTAATTTCATATTTGGATTTCCCACAGCAGGCAAAAAGGGTAGCAATACAGTTGTTATTCACAACACATGGCTCTCACAACAATGACTTCCAAGCATGAAGTCAACCTGCCTGTCTAGAGACACTGTGTTTCTTTTACCCCAGCGCTCCCAAGTATTCAGTTAGTGTATTCAGTTTGTGCTGCCGATCGTGTGTCCCCGGACTGGGCTTCAGCCATCTACCTGGGAATGCTGGACTTTGGCTCTGTCGAAGGCTGTTACTGTGTTTTATTGATGATGACCACTGGTGCAGATCTGGTTTAGAGGATGCAGGAAGTGTGAACTGGTGTTTGTTTCTGGTCATGTCCCATTTGCCGTTTGGAAATCTCTAGCGTCAGTTGAAGGGACCACACATCTTCCAGTCACGTCCTCCCTGCTGTCCTTTGGCTGCACTCTGATAACAGGAGTCCAGAGCCCAGAACTCATTCTTTGTCTGATGGGAGTGAGAGTCACCAAAACAACGGTGTCAGCACTGCTCTGGTGGCTCAGTCCCATACCTGTTCATGAAGGAAATACCCTTTTGGCCAGTGGGGATGGCTTGTTCACCTAAGACCCTGGGACAACCTAGCAGGCATGAATCCTGGAGCTCCTGGGGCATCCAGGGGGCCTCATGCACCATTTGGAGGGTTGGAGAGTATCCCCAGGGGAGTGGCAGGGCACATGTGGGTAGGAATCAGGCATGGGCCTCTGCCCAAGGGCACTGCTTTGGTCACACTTTTTTTCTTGGTATTCCTGGAATGCCCTGGGCTCATTTCCTCCTAAGGGCCATTGCACTTGCTGCTTCATGCCCTGGAAGTCATTGCTTCTGCAGGGCCTACCCTTGGACGTGGGGATATAGCAGCCAAGCCTGGTGCGTCTGTTCCAGGGAGAGGTGGCCAACATGTGCCCAACAGGCAGCCAGTGAATGATGAAGAATGTATCGGCCAGAGGGTGCTGAGAGTGGCCTCAGGTGCAATCTTACATTTACATCTTTAAAGTTTGGGTGGTGGGCATTAGGAGGGCACGTGATGTGTTGAGCACTGGGTATTATTACATGTGACTGATAAATTATCGAACACTACATCTGAGACTATTGACATACTATATGCTCGCTAATTGAATCTAAATTAAAAAAAAATAATAAAAATAACTTAAGACCTAGAGCAAAGTCACAGAGACAACATGGAGATTGCCTGTAGTCCCTTCACCCCATTTCCCCTAGCATTACCATCGAACCGAACAGTGATGGAAACCAGGCAATTCGCATGGCTATGATGTTCTACCATCACTGGGACTCTAGACTGCATCTGACTCCTACCCATCTTCCAACTCCTGTTTTTTTTCTGGCTCAGGAGCCCATGCAGGATTCCATTTGGTGTTTGATTGTTGTGTCTCCTTCGCGTTCTCCAGTGTGAGATCGTTGCTCTGTTGGGCACTTTTGAAGGGAACGGGTCAGTTATTTTTGTGGAGTGGGCCTTCATGTGGATTTGTCCAGTGTATCCTCAGGTCAGACTGACTTTATGCATTTGGGGCAGGAACATCCCGGAAGGCATGTGCGCTCTGCAGCGTGTCATGTCGGGGTATGTGATGGGGACTTGTTCTGCTGCTGGCAGAAGTGGCCCTCATCTCTTTGAGGACCCCTGCTGTCATCCTCAAACTGCAAGGGATTCTCCTCTGTAAATGTGCTGTTTTTCCCTTCCTAATTCATAAATATCTACTGGGACGATACTTTGAGATTATGCAAACGTTTGTTTATCAGCATACTTTCTCACACTAATTCTTAGCATCCGTGCATGGTCCTTATCTGTGGTGATCCTTACTGCAGTGTTCACCTTAGTGATCTTGTATCTCCATCATTCCTTCTATGTCAGTTAACTGAACCCACTGTGAGGATGAGCTGCTCCTCCTGCTCCATGTATTGGTCCATTATTTATTTATATCAGTATAGACTCGTGGATATTTATTTTATTCTGTGGTTTATAACCCATTCCTATCATTATTTATTGTTTTGTTCAAATTATCTCAGATTTGGCAAGTGAGATTGGATCCTCTGACCTTTAGGCATACTTGCGTGTGATTAAAAAAATTTTTTTTCATTGTGATAAATTACACTTAACATAACATTTACCATCTTAACCCTTTTTATGCATGCAGTTTAACGGTGTTAAGCATGTTCACACTGTTATGCAACCACCACCCCTGTCCCTTTCTGTCTCTATAAGTTTGACAACTCTGAGTACCTCACATGAGTGGAATCACACGGCATCTGTGATGGGCTTCTTCCCTTAGCACAGTGTGCCCCAGGATCATCTGTGTCATGGCGTACTGTAGAATTTCTTTTATTTTGCAGGGTGAATAGTATTTCATTGCAGAGTGTACATACTACATTCTGCTTGTTTCTTCATTCGTTAGACACTTGGGTTGCTTTCACGTCTCTGCTATTGTGAATACCGCTGCTGAGAACATGGGTGTACAGATATCCCTCAGACACCCCACTTCCCATTCTTTTGGGCATATACCTGAAAGCAGAATTGCTGGGCCATATGGTAATTTTATTTTTACCTGTTCGAGGGACTGCCGTACTGTGTTCCATAGCAGCTGTTCCATTTTACCTGGGCCGGTGAGGCAAGCTAGCCCTGAGGAGGGGGCACCGCTGCAGGTGGAGCCCTGGAGGAGGAGGGGCAGCAGCCTGGGGACAGGAGGGGACAGCCTGGGGTGCATGTGGTCTGAGGCCCCCGGGTCTAGAGCTGACACCAGCTTACCTGCCCAGCCTCCAGCAGAGGCCCCAAGAGCCCAGGTGCGTCATTGCCAGTGGGCGGGCTCTGCTGTCCTGCATGGATGCCAGGCAGTGCCAGGGGTGTCTGTGGGACAGGGATTTGGAGGAGGGCGGGTACTGGACATTTACCTGCTGTCACCTTTCTAGCCCTGAGACTCTGCCCTCGTCTCCTGGTGTGAGGCCTGGTGGCCTGGTCGCCTGTGGGGAGTGGGATCCCACAGGGTGCCTGATCCTACGTGTTCTCCTCCCCTGAGCCATGACCAGTGATGGTTGGGCCCACTGAGCCTGCCTTTATCCTGGATGTGGTGCTTTTGGTCATTGCTGGCCTTGCTTCTCTGGCTCCGTGTCTAGGCTCCTGCAGCCCACAGAGTGGCCCTGGGCCACGTGGGCTGCCATCCTGGCTTTGGAATTAGTGAACATCCCAAGGTTGCTGGTGCCGGAGCCCAGCACTTCACTCTGGACAACACTCGGCTAGTGAGGACAGAGCACTGGGAGCGTCTGAAGGCCCACAGAGCATCCTGGCCATGGCCCAGAGATCCTGGCCCTTATAGCCCTGGCTATTCCCAGAAATAAACCAGACAAGATCCCTCGTCAGATGGCATGGCCTGATTTTTGTTTTGGGAAATCTGGACTCGAAGGAGCAGCAGAGAGCCTCAGGCCCTGGGAGGGCTGCTGGCCCCAGGAGCGGCAGCTGGGCAGGCGGGCAGAGGACGGTCGGCGGTCAGCCTGCCCTGGATACCGTGGCAGGCCCCAGAGATCTGAGCAGGAGCAGAAGCTGGGTTTGAAGGAAACCAGCCAGGCTTTCTGTGCCTGTGAGGACAGGAGATGTCCAGAAAGGGGCTGGCAGCCCAGAGGCCCAGGGAAGGGGCGGTCTGTAGTGAAAAGCGTAAGCCAGGCTCTTTTGCTGAAAAAATTCCAGATCTGGGGACCCGGCACATGTGGGCACAGAGGTCAGGTCCCCTCCATTCCCAGTCTTACCCTCTCAATCCTTCCTTTGACCTCTGGGAGAAACAGGCTTAGGGAGAGGAGGAATGAGGAGGCATTGCCCAGCGAGGCCTGCATTTTCCCCATCAGGGCTTCTGTGTCTGCTCTACCTCTGTGAGGCATAGCCGCCAGGCAGTGTATCTCTCCCTCACCATTCTGAGTGTGGCCTAAGGTCCCTGCTTCCTGCTGTGGCCTTAACTGAGTTCCCCTGTCCACCCCCCGACCACCTGTGTGAAGGGCCGCCCAGTTCCTGTGGGGGCCAGATGCCCCATAGCTCCCTGTGGAGAAGCCCTGCCCACCAAATGAGTCTTTGGTCACCACCCACGCCCACTGGACCCTTGGTGAGCCCATGTCTTCCCTCTGGTCAGGTGGACCCTCCTGGAGGAGCAGGACATGGCCTCCTGGACCCCTGAGACTTGGGGCTTCCTCTTGTATAATGCTGCGCATCGAGAATTGCATTCCCTTCCAGCCACTGTGTAGGCTCAGCCTTGGGATTCCCAGGAGACTCTGGGGTGTGGGGGGCATGTGAAGAGCCCGTGGTAGTAGCCCTAGCTAACCTCTGGGGGTAAAACCAGCATCTCCTCAGGAATGGAGGAGAGATGCCTTCCTGGAGTATCCTCAGTGGGGCTCTGGAGTGGGGCTCCTGCTGGTCCCTAGAGAGGGGGCATGGAAGGTGGGGTCTTCCCACCTGCTCCTCTTGCATTGGCTGTGCCATATTCCCATGCCCCTGGGCCTGCACCCTCTGCTTTGTGTCACAGGGGCTGGAATGTCTGCTCCAGGAGGGGGAATGTTGGGAGCCACATATGGCCAGCCTTGGGCATGCTCTGACTTCACTGGAGTCAAATCTTTCTCCTTACCTGATTCAGGGGGTGACCTGCCCAGGTGGTCCCCTCCTTCCTGCTGTCTGGAGTGCTCCTTGAACAGCAGCCCCGCTCAGCTCTGTCATTTTAGGACCCAGGGGCCATCCAACACCCCTGCCAGCAGCCAGCACTGCATTCAGGTGACATTGGAGCACAGAGGCTGTTTCAGGCTGAATTGTGTCCCCACCCCCTATTCCTTTATCAAAGTCCTAGCCCTGGACACCTCAGAATGAGACTTCATTTGGAGATAGGGTTTTCCCAGAGATTAATTTAGTTAAAATGAGGTCACACTGAGCTCAATATGACTGGTATCCTTATAAGAAGAGGAAGTTTGGGCACAGACAGGCACAAAGTAGTGACCATGTGAGGACACAAGGAAAAGGTGGCCAAGGAGAGGAGGCCTCAGAAGAAACACCTTGATCTTGGGCTTCTAGCCTCCAGGATGGTGAGAAGGACATTTCTGTTGCTGAAGTGGCCCAGACTGTGGTACTTAGTTGTGGCAGCCTGAGCAGACTAAGACAGAGGTGCTGGAGGTGGCATTGGCCCTGCTGTCTTGAGGGAAGATATGTTGGCAATTTTCTCAGAGTAGTGTAGTTGGCAGGTGCAGAGCAAGCCTAGGTGAATTCTGAGGAATGATCCTGGGGTCCTCAGGCCTGTGGGCCCTGCAGTAGGACTTTGTGGGTTTTGCTTACCAGGGTGAGTCTTCTGGGGGTCTGGGATGGCTGGGTGACCATCTCTGGGTGCACATGGCTGGTGACACCTTGGCCCAAGGTCCCTGTCACCAGTTAACATCATTTATGGGGGTGTTAGCCCCCTCAGAATGATCCTTAGTACCACAAATAACACATATTTAGAAAGAAAGCTTATATTGGTGCTCCTAGACCAGTGCCCCTGCCCCCTAGCCCCTTGACCCACCCCTGCATGTTCTGTCGGGACCAAGCTGGAGTGGAGGAGCTCAGAAGTGCTGGCTCCCAGCCAAGTCAGGACTGGTGGAAGGGTGGGTGTGCACAGCCTTCAAGGAGGTAGGAAGGCCTGATGGGCAAGGATGTTGGATTCCAGCTGGTATGTGTGTTGTGGGGACTGGGCTGTCCCAGGGAAGATACCAGCCAAAGGAAGCAGGACCTTGAACAGGGAGCTGGGATCTTATTTTGTGAGCTCTCCTCCACTTCATGTTTCAAGGCCACAGTCTGCTGGGGCCCAGCTGGTGAGATATGGGAACTCAGAAAGAAAAATTCCACTTTTTGATATTTTGGCAAATGTTCCTGCAGCAAGAGTCATTTTTCTTTTTTAGTGGAGCGTGCCTTGTTATTTATGTGAATGTTAATTTGTGACTGGGGACATTCCCTGATGTGGTCTTCGTGCTGAGCGAGACCTGGGAAATGTCAGCTGGAGCATCTGTCAGGGATGGGTGTCAGTTCTTGTGATAAATGGGCAGGCCTGTCGTGGTCCCAGGGTCTGAGCCTGACCCACTGACCTTTCTGCCTTCGCCAGGCTGGGAAGCCAGTTCCATTTCCTGGAGGCCGTCTGTGGTGCTGATGTGCTCAGAGGCTAATTATGGGACAGTCTGGACTCTCACAGGCTGGACAGGCCAGCTCCCATGGGAGCCATCCTGGTGCTGCCTCGTTTAGTGGGAAGACTGTCAGGCCAGCCCCTGCACCAGTTCTGGGAGGCACTTTTGCCAGCATCTTGTCTATCCTATTTTACTTCCTTAGCTTTCTCTTCCTGCCCCCTCCTCCTTTCTTTGAACCCGTTGATACAAGTCCTTTGTAAACATCTCAAAAAAAAAAAATACAAAAAATACCAATAAAAAAGCAGAACCCACCACAAACCTTAACACTGTTAATTCTGTCACACATTTCCAGGCCCTTTTCATTTCATGTTAATGATAATGATAATAACCAGCTAGTGTGCTAGGCACTGTGCTGAGGGTTATATCTCATTTAACCCTCACATCAGTTGTGCAAATACCATTACCCTCATTTTGCAGCACTGAGGCTGAGAGTCCACGCAGCCAGCGCCAAGGTCAGCATCGGAACTGAAGGAGAGTGACGTGGTGGTCATGCCTTTATTTGTTAGGCTCAGCTAACATTTGGCACAGAGATATATGTGATTTTTTTTTTAAAGATTTTATTTATTTATTTGACAGAGAGAGATCACAAGTAGGCAGAGAGGCAGGCAGAGAGAGAGAGGAGGAAGCAGATATATGTGATTTTACCGAAGAGCATCATACTGGCACTGGGCTGGCCTTTGTTAGTCAACAGTACATCATGGATGTATTTGTTTCTTAAGTGGTAGAAAGTCTTATCTGCAAAACTCTTCAGACCTAGCATAAATTTGTAAAATCTGTAACTTTTTTGCGAGTCAAAGAGATTTTTGAAAGCAATCTGACCATTTACGTTTATTGTTAAAACAAATGTGTTTGTTGTTACTTCGATCATCTTGTTTACTTTTTTTGTTTTTGTTCTTATGTTGTTTTTCTAGTCTTATGCATTTACTATATAATCAAATCTCCTTCATTTCCAGGAATTTGGAAGGGTATATATTAATTTTATAGGTTGTGGCTTTTGTAATTTCAAATAAGATTCTTAAACTAGTAATGATCAACTATAGCAGCTTATCAGTAACTGTTGATCTTTCTATGGAAGATTAAGAAATTTATTGCAATTAAGCTACTTCTTTTATCCCTCCTGGGCCCTCTCTTTCATTTTTATTGACTTGTTTTGACAGTTTTTGCCCCGACCTATTTAAGTCAAATTAGGAATTATTTTTGATGTTGTATAGCTTTCCTTTCCAGAATGTATGGTAAAACATCTGGTTTGTAATCATAATTATCACAGTGGAATGGATGCAGAGGCCAGTTCTGATACTTTCAATCTGTGATTTCCCTATTTGTGGAAACTTGATTTTGAAATCAAGCCTGGGTTGCATAAAGTAGCAAGAGAGGAATAATGGGGGAGGGGTATAAAGCATAGCTGAGACAGATGCCATGGAGAGGACTCTGTCCATCAGCAGAAGTGGGGCAGAGTGCCTCCTGTCCCCTGCTCCTATAGTCTCTGGACTTGCTCAAGGTCATGCACCTAGTTAGTTTGCAGACTTCTGGTTCCCATCCCAATCTCTTGCTGTTTAAGGCAGTGTTCTCTCAAGGCCATTGTTCCCTAAGCATTAGGTGAGATGGATTAAGGTGGCCCAAAACAAGACATTAAAAAAAACCCGCTGGATCCTATCAAAATCCCAGCTGGCTTCTTGGCAGAAACTGACAAGGTGCTCCCTGAAGTTTATATGGAAATGTAAGAGACCAGAATAGTCAAAACAACATTGAAAAAGAATACAGAGGACTCAACCCTTTCTAATTTTCATACTTACCTCAAAACTACGGTAATCAAGACCGTGTGGTACTGGCAGAGGGATAGATGTACAGATCAACGAAGCAGAACTGAGGATCCAGAAATAAATCCTCACATTGGTTTTTGACAAGGATGCCAAGACAATTCAATGGAGGACAAAATATTCTCATCAACAAATGGTGCTGAGACTATTGGACATCCACATGCAAAAGAATGAATCTGGACTCCTGCCTCATACCCTATAACAGATTAACTCAAAATGGATTATATATCTAAAGGTAAGAGATAAACCTCTTAACGAATAGAGGAGTAGGTCTTCATTGTTTTAGATTAGGCAAAACCTTAGATAGGACACCAAATCACAAACAACAAAAGAAAAATAAATAACTTGGATGTAAGAAACACCCTTTATAACTTCAAAGAGTACCATCAAGAAAATGAAAAGACAACTTACAAAATGAGAGGAAATGTTTGCAAATCCAGTAGGGACTTGTATCTAGCATATGTGAAAAACTTTTACTAGTCAATGAAAAGATGAAAATAATCCAATTGCAAAATGAGCAGTGGGTCATTTTTTCCAGAGAAAAGAAACATGGCCAATAAGCAGATTCATCACATCTTCCGTCAACAGGGAAAGTCGCATCAGAACCCCAGTGGGATGCCACTCCACACGAGGTTGGCTAGAAGAAACAAGATAAGTGAGAACAAGTGTTGGCTTTGGAGAAATCAGAAGTGCTGCTTCCTCACTCCCTGCCCGTGGGAACGTAAAATGGTGTGGCTGCTTTCAGGAAACAGTGTGGCATAGGGTTACCCTGTGACCTAGAAATTCCACTTCTAGGTATAACCCCATGAGAAATGAGAACCTCTGTCAACACACAAAACTTATGCATGAATGTTCAAAGGAGCGTGATTCACAGGAGCCAAAGAGTTGAAACAACACAAAGGTCTATCAACCAGCGAATGGATAAATAAAATGTGGCATATCTGTACAACAGAATATTAGTTGATAATAAGACAGGAATTTAAGTCTTGACATATTTTACATCATGGGAATCTTGAAAACATGATGTTAGGTGAATGAAGCTAGCCACAAAAGATCACATACTATATGATTCTGTTTATAGGACATGTCCAGAATAAGCAAATCTGTAGAGACAGAAAATAGATCAGTGGTTTCCACACACTTGTGCATGTGTGGGGGGAGACATTAGGGGATTATGGGAGTGAATGCTAATGTATATGGGGTTTTTTTGGGGGGGGTGATAAAAATGTTCTAAAATTGATTGTGGTGATGGTTGAATTATATGCTGTGTAAGTGGGTGAATTGTATGATATGTGAATTATAGCTCAGTAAAGCTGTTATGTATTAAAAAAGCACAAGTCTCACAGTGAGAAAGTTATTCCTCTCTCAATTCTATTTTAAACTTTCAGATTGAGTCAAAGAGAGGCTCAGTTTGATGCTAACAGGTCTTTAATGCCTCTTTAATTCTTCTGGAACAGAGAGAGATCAGGATTCAGGCTCAGAGTCTTAGCTTACAGCTAGTATTTCACAAAACTGGTTAAGGTGAGAGTTGTGATGGTGATGAAGAAAATGTGGGAGCTTGGTGTCCCCCCTGACCCCTGGATCTCCTGTGGGCCAGTGTTTGGGAGCAGGTCTGTGTTCCCAAGCCTACTTCTGCCCCACTGGGAGATCTGATCTAGTAGTTTAACTTCCTTGAGACTTAGGCCTTAGAGTCGCTTAGAAATGGAATGATCCGATCCACCTTATGGTATTTTAGGGAGGTTTGAAATGGCATCATATTTGACCTCTGTAGAACACCTGGTGTACAGTGGGGACTCAAGCCCAGGCGTCACTCAGATACCAGCACGCCCTTAGGAATGAAGGGCCAAGGCTTGCCACATTGAGGCACAGAGTGGGGGTCCCAGGCAAGGAGTGGGGCATGTGGAGGATGGATAGTGAGCTGCTGTGTCCCCCAGGGAGGCCATGGCCTTTCTTTTGTAGGCAGAGGTAGTGGTCCAGAGGAGGAGAGGGTTTTCTGCTCCTAGCTGTTTGTTTGGCATCTTTGTACTGGAGCTCTGGATCCTTCTGTGTTTGGACCAGCTTCTTTCTTTTCTTTTTTTTTTTTTTTTCTATTCTCAATTGTCACTGCTGCAACCTTGACAGGCACCCAACAGTCTTGGTATGGGAGGTTACAAGAATGACAAGACTGAGCGACAGCCTTGGTCCCTGTCACACCCACGTGGGATCCTGCTGCATGCCCCAGCCTGTGGCTCCCACTGAAGGAGCCGGTGAGGACAGTGACCTGGCTGCCCTGCGGAGGGGAGTGGGAAGCACGCTTGCTTCCCAGTGAGATCCTGGCTCTCAGAATGTCAGTGTTGTGAACACTTTAAAATTCAAAGTAACAGGAAATCTGTTAAGCCTCTAGATTCTTATAAATTTTTTTTAACTCTTCATTTTCCTTCCTAGTGACTATTTTGTCATAAACCAAACAGCAAAGGAACAGAGCATAGGGCCTAGAAGGAAGGAATAAGGCAGCCATTGGATAATCCACCTGGTTCAGAGAACTAGTGAGTTGATCTGATGACTAAAGAGCCAGGTTCCAGGCTCCTGCAGTAGCACCTGAGTCCTCCCTGTGAGCCTCCCTCCTGGCTGGGGTGGGTAGACAGTCACAGAAATTAAGAGCAGAGTGGATTTGGGGTAAGTGCCAACGTCGGGGTGTCAGCACTGCCAGGGGACACCAGGCTGGACAGACACATGTGGGCTCCTGACTAAGTGCCCTTCAGACCAGTGTGCTTCAGGGACTTCTTTCATATTTATTAAAAGGGGAGAAGAAACAGATTCTTATTAATAAAAATTTCATGTAGAAACAGAGACACTTGCTACTGGCAGCAGGGAAATCAGAGTCCTGGAAAAAAACTCCGTAAAACAGAGCCCACATTCCATACCTTGCTCTCTTGTCAGTTGTCTTTTGCAGATTTTGAGACAGATGCATAATTAAGATTCTTAAAGATCAGGCAAGGAAATCAACCCCACTTGCTTTCTGAAGAGCCGTTCACCGGGCTTATTCTGGCCAATGGTCTGGATGGGTAACCCAGTGCTGGTCTTAGGTAGTCATGCACTGGTCCTGGGCCAGCAGTGCTGGTTTCGAGGTGGGAGGGCTGTGCAGTCTCAGATGGTCAGCCTCTGGACTCAGCACAGTCAGCCACTGGTCTTGGGGCAGGGGCCACCCATGCTCATCACTCTGACATCCGTGTTTGCATCCCACCATACCTGAAAGGGATGGGTTGATGGGGTTGATGCCAGTGAGGAATGTCTGACTTGTCCGTTTGTGAGTCCTGTCAGTTAGAGGTCTCTGGTTTCGTGAGGAAAACTGAGTAACCTGGCATCATACTTCAAATTGATCTCAGTGAGTTTTAGTGCCCTTCAGATGGGCATTTGGGAGGGTCCCTGCCGGGCAGCTGGGCCAGTTAGAGCCCTGGTTTCCTGACGCTGGCAAGGCCCAAGACAGCATCCAATAGATTCCGTGTCCTTGGGTCAGTCTGCCTGGAGGCCAGCTAGGGAGGAGAGCCTGAGCCCTGGCATGGAGGGAGATCTCTAGCTGTCCTGGGATCTCCAAGGCCAGAGAGGGCTGCTCCTCACCAGATTGAATTCTGTGTTATTGCCACATTGGGTCCCTCCAGAATAAACCCCAGTGCTGTAGGCCTGTGGCATAGATGGCCCCCAGCCTGGGATGCAAGGGTCCTTCCAGATGAGGGAAGAACTGAGGGAACTGCCTTGCTGTTTGCTGATGTCCTGTTGTCCTGCCCTAATTGCCATAGTAGGCCTGGTCTGGCCCAGGAGCCCACCCAGGAGATGCTCCTTCCACCTGGGCCTGGGGTCTCATTCCTAGACCCTGTATGTCCCCAGCACCCCTCGGTCTCAGTTCTCTCATTTGGAGAGCAAGCAGATAGATGTCATCACGTGGGTTGCAGAGCACCTATGCCCTTGTTCTGCAGCCCAGGCTGCATGTGCTCCTGCAGCAGCCATGTGAGGGGGAAGGGTGGCCAACTCTGTTTATAGGCCCAGGAGGCCTTTGGGTCTTGGCTGAGGTCACCTGGCCAGAGAGCAATGGTGCTGGGATCCCGGAACTCTGTGGTCCATTCCCACTTGTACTTGAATGGGTTCTGTTAATAAGATGGTTTGAGACACTAATCTGCCCCCAAACCACAAACACAGGAGATGTCAGTGGCACTAGAGAGGAAGTAACTGATGCTCTTGTCCACCTCACCCACATGGCGGTGGAAGGGGATGGCCCATGGTGTCCCAGCCCTTCCTGTCTGTGTCTCAGAGGACATGTCCCATTGTTTTGGGGTTATTTATTCACTCATCTGCAAGCACTTGCTCACTCCCTGCGTGGCCTGGCAGGACCCTGTGATCTAGGCATGAATCAGAGTGTGGGGGCCTGCAGAGTTCCCTTGGGCCTGACCTCCTCTCTCTCCTCCTGGTGACCTTGGCACCCCAGTCTTGGCCCCCATAGCTCTGGCTCCTACACTTCCTCTGCATCTTGGACCCCTTCCCTGGAAGCCCAAGATGCTGAAAACCCATGTCTTCAGCGGGGCTACCTCTCCTGCTTCTCTCATCTTGTGCCCCTTAGATAATGGCTACCTCCTTCCTCCCACTGCCCACTGGGACTCTGTATTAGTTTCCTGCAGCTGATATAACACATTACTGAAAACAAGAGAAACTTAACTCTCTCACAGGTCTAGAGGCCAAAGTCAAGGTGTTGGCAGGGTTGTGCTCTCTCTGGAGGCTCAAGAGGAGAACCTGAGGGAACTCCTGGCCAGTACCAGCTCAGCTAGTGTGTCAGATGGGCAACAGGAACTGCTGGATTTTCCAGTGTTTTGAGAGAATTTGAAAATCTGGTCATTTATGTGAAATCCTCTGATTCTTAAGTTGGAGCAACTAATTTAAGCTTTTAAGAAGCTCAGCGTGAGGTCACCAAGTTGGCAGAGGAGGGGACTCAGGCTCCATCCCCCAACAAAGATGAATAATTAGGCAGCTGTCCACAAACAACATCTCTGGGAGAGCCCTGGAGTCCACTTAAGAAATTTCAGCAACACAGTAGAACAAAAACCCTGAGAAAAACAGTGCAAGACGAGAAGGAAGGCGGCTTCATGTTGTTTACGTCATCTCGTCCCCCAGGCCAGCACTGCTCAGTGCCAAGAGGGAACTCCACAGCACAGAAGAGTTTCCCATACCAGGAAAGGGAGAGTGGGGTAAGCAAGCAGCTTCCTCAGCTTCTGACTGGGTGATAAACAAAGGACTAGAAACCATGTCACCCCATCCAGAAACCAGTGAAGCTGAGATGTATAGAGACAGCTAGGAACAAGAAGGGCAGGGGTTACCAGCATGAGAGGTGTCCATGGTTCCCGGTTGTCTGCTGCGCAAGGGACACCACCAGCTTTTGCTACAGAGAAAACTGATGGCCAACACAGCTGCTGCGAACCCCTGCAGATTTTCCTGCTGAGTTTTCACCCCACAGGCTTTCATGTTCATGGAAATTAGCTGCTTGAATCCCTCGGGCTCCCTCCTCCCATCCCCTTGAACATGATTCCTGCTTCAGTAGCTTTCCCAGGTCTCTGTGGTTGCATGAGTGCAAAACACCAGCCTAGACCCTATGGCTGACCCCCCATGGCTAGGTAAACACAGGGCTAGCCCCTCCAGCTGTGCACAGGCATTCCACTGACCTGACACGTGGTGTCAACCTCCACTGCCATTTGTGGACCCATGGTAAGACCCTGCAGCCATGGGAATGCACATGGATAGCCAGGTCATTGGTAACTGCTGGTGTGACTGTAGTTGTCTCTGGTTCTTGCTGCTAGTCCTGGTGCTTGTCACATGTGTACTGCAACCAGACCTCACCACTACACAGACACCTGCAGCTGGTCCCCACATCTGAGTGTGTGCATACCACCAACTCTGGCCACCACCACTGCCTTCCCTGGTCCCTAGCCACTGGACCTCGGAAGTGCCACCCCAGGAGTGCCTGTAGCCATTGCAGACCCCTGCAATGCTCACCAAAGACCATGCGGTTGTCAATGTTGTGGATCCTAGCAGCCTAAACCAAGGGGACATCATGTCCTCCCTACCCACCCTGCCTCTCCCTCAACTCAGAGCCACCACACACCTCCTGCTGTTGATGCCCTGCTTTTGCCCACTAGATCTGAGGTCCCAGCATGCTCCCACCTGCAGGGGAAGGTCTTTCCTTCCTGAAGTCAGTTCACAAAGTCTGAAAGTCAACAGAAACCTTTGCAAGAATGAGAAAAATGTGACACCATCAAAGGAACATGGTGACTCCCAGTAACTGATTGAAAAGGGATGGGGATACATGAATTACCTAATAATTCAAAATAATTGTTCCAAAGTTGCTTGGAGAGCTTTAAAGAGAGCACAGTTTAACAAAAGCCAAGAAAACAATGCAATAACAAAATGAAAAGTTGAACAAAGAGAAAACATGAAAAAGAACCAAACAGAAACTTGGAGCTTAAAAATACAATGATGGAAGTGAAGAATTCAGTAGAGTGTCAATAGAAGACTGGACCATGTAGAAGAAACATTCAGTGAGCTGGAAGGCAGATAATTTTAAATTATCCTGTCAGAGGAGCCAGAGAGTGAAAAGGAACGAGGAAAGCCTGTGGGGCTTAGGAGACACCATTCAGAGAAACAGTCTACATATTATTGGAGTCCCAGAAAGAGAAAAGAGGAGAAAGGGGCAGAGAGTTTATTTAAAGAAATAATGGCTGAGAAGTTCCTAAACCTGGGGAGAGATTTGGACATCTAAGTTCATGAAGATCACCCTGAAATTTCAATCTAAAAAGATCTTCTCCAAGACACATTCTAATAATACTGTTTAAAATCAAAGACAAAGAGATATTTTCAAAAGCAGCAAGAGAAAAACCTTCTCTCCTACAAGATAGCCCCTTTAAAGCTCTCAGTGGATTTCTCAGCAAACATTTTGCTGGCCAGAAGAAACTGGGAGGATATATTCAGAGTGCTGAAAGAAAAAACAAACAAACAAACAAACAAACAAACAAACAAAACACAAACTACCAACAAAGAATACTTTATCTTGCAAAGTTATCCTTCAGAAATCAAGGCATGATACTTTACCAGCCAAACAAGAGCTGAGGAGAGCTCATCCCACTAGACCCACCTTATAAGAAATGCTGAGAGTTCTTCAAGCTGAAACAAGAGTGTGCTAATTAGTAGCATAAGAACATGTGAAGGGGCACCTGGATGGCTTAGTCAGTTAAGCATTTGCCTTTGGCTCAGGTCATGATCTCAGAGTCCTGGGATCAAGTCCCACATTAGGCTCTCTCCTCAGCAAGGGGTCTGCTTCTGCCTCCCTCTGTGTGTGCTTTCACTCTCTCATTCTTTTGCTCTCTCTCCAAAGACTGAAATCATACTGAGTAACTTTTCTGATTACAGTGGTATGAAACTAGAAATCAACAACAGGAGGAAAACTGGAGAATTCATAAATATGTGGAAATTAAACAACACATTCTTGAACAACCAGTGGGTCAAAGAAGAAATCAAAAGGGAAATTGAGAAGATATCTTGAAACAAGCAAAAATGGAAACACAGCATACCAGAACTTCTATAATACTGCAGAAGCAGTTCTAAGAAGAAAGTGTATAGTGATAAATACCTATGATAAGAAAGAAAGATCTCAAATAAACAACTGTTTGCAACAAATGCAAACAGAATATTGAAAAGCTATCTGCACTCCTGTACTCATTACAGCGTTATTTACAGTAGGCATGAGAGCAACCTAAATGTCCATCTGTAGATGACAAGTTGATAAATGTGCTTTATATATACCTTCATAAAGAAGGAGATCCTGCCCTTTGGAATAACATGGATGAAACTGGAGGATGTAATATGAAGTGAGAGAAGCTAGCCACAGAAAGACAAAGTTAGAATCAAAAATACTCAAACTCAGGGCACCTGGGTGGCTCAGTTGGTTAAGCCTTTGACTCTTGATTTCAGCTCAGGTTATGATCTCCTTGTTGTGGGATCGTGCCCCTTGTAGGCCTCCCCACTCAGTGGGGAGTCTGCTTGGGATTCTCTCTTTCCTCTCCTGCCCCTCTCCCCACCACATTCTTTCTGTCTCTCTCTCTCTCTCAAATAAATAAATAAAATCTTTTTTTTTTTAAAGATTTTATTTATTTATTTGACAGACAGAGATCACAAGTAGATAAAGAGGCAGGCAGCGAGAGAGGGGGGAAGTAGGCTCCCTGCCTAGCAGAGAGCCTGACTCAGGGCCCGATCCCAGGACCCTGGGATCACGACCCATGCCAAAGGCAGAGGCTTCAACCCACTGAGCCACCCAGGCGCCCCTAAATAAATCTTGAAATAAGCACTCAAACTCCTAGCAGGTGGAGAATAGAATGGTGGTTGCCAGGGTTTGGGGGGAGGGGAGAATGGGAAGTAATGGTCAAAGGGTACAGAATTTCAGTTATACCAGGTAAGTTTTGGAAATCTGTTATATAGCACAGTGCCTATAGCTAACAATGTTCTATCACATACTTAAAATTTTCTGAGAGGTCAATATTATATGAAGTGTCCTGACCAGGAAGAATATGGTGGTAAAGGGGGTAAGAGGATACTTTGAGAGGTGGATATGTTTATGCCCTTGACGGTTTCATGAGTGTGTGCTCATTCCCAGACTCATCAAGTTGTATACATTAACTATACACATCTTGTTACATGTCAGTCATATCCCAATAAAATGGGTAAAAAATCCCCCCAAAACCCGAGTGGGTCCTAAATGTATGATCCCAAGGAAATACACCTGTAGGTCGACATAGTGGTGGCCCCCAATGTGAGACCATCAGTTTATGGATAATAGATGGAAAATCAAAATTATGGGAGCTAGACAGGGCAGTGATGACTGGTGGGCCAAGGGAGGGTAAGGCTGTGCACCTGTGATTGGGGGCAGTGGCAGTTGGGGGGATCTGAGCTAGGTGTTGAAGAGAGAATGGGAGTTTAGCAGATGGCCAAGGTGAGGAGGGCCAGCCGTGAGGGCTGTATTGGCAGGATGGGACTGTACCAACCACGGGGGTAAGTTGTGTGAGCCAGAGGCTGGGAGAGCAGTGGCAGACTGAGGGTCTTGGCGGCCAGAGTACATATAGAACAGCCAACGGCGACAGGGGTCCAGTGAGGGCTGTCCAGCAGGGAAAGGCTACAGCCTGTCTTGGGGAGGCAGCAGGTCAGCTGTAGAGTCTGGTGCCCAATGTGGAGGAAAGGATAGATGCTGGGGGCACAGGGACTCTTGTCAGCTGCAGGGATGCATGCTCCATCCGGGGCGTCCACTGCTCAGCAGCATACACTATGGTTAGCCTGTGTTTTTCTGTGTTTTTTGTTTTTTAATGTTTTGTGACCTCTATGTAGTTATTTTTAATTGCTGTTTAAATGTTTTTTTTTTTTCTTTTTTAAGATTTTATTTGTCAGAGAGAGAGTACAAGCAGCAGGAGCAACAGGCAGAGGAAGAAACAGGCTCCTGGCTGAGCAAGGAGCCCAATGCAGGGCTCGATCCCAGGACCCTGGGATCATGACCTGGACCAAAGGCAGATGCTTAACCATCTGAGCCACCCAGGCATCCCAGTCAGCCTATATTTTGCAAGGGAAACTGGAATTCCAGTTTTGAAACATGAAATGTCATAATTTTGAGTGTTGGGTTTAGAACTTTGAAAATACTGTGTGGGTCAACCTGAACATGTCTATGGCAAATTCAGTCCCCAGTTGGCAGCTTGGGCCTTTGTCTTGGATTTTGGGCTTCTGGGGGGTGGGGTTGGGAATGGCTCAGGTAGAGCTTCTTCCCTGATGGGGCTTACCACCATCCAGGGCTCAGAGACTAGAAGAGCTCTGCAGAAGGGACCTCTGCGATCCCCTGTCTGTGGCCTCCATGGCCCAGTTCAAGCCTGCCTAACAGGGATGCTGGGAAAGATCCTTCTGGTCCTGTCCGTCTGGTGGGAGGTCCCCTGGGACCCTCCTTGCTGCTGCCCATCCTTGGTCTGCTGTGCTCTGGGAATTTGAACCATTTTGTTTTTGCCTTGCAGGCTGGCCTGATCCGTATGGAGGAGGAGGAGTTCTTCATTGAGCCCCTGGAGAAGGGGCTGGCGGCCAAGGAGGCTGAGCAGGGCCGTGTGCATGTGGTATATCGCCGGCCACCCACCCCAAGGCCCCCTCCTCTGGGGGGACCACAGGCCCTGGACACAGGTAAGGCTGCTTGGTGAGCCCAGCCCCAGTTGTCCCCCTGGAGATGCCAGGCACCCCTTTTGGAGGCCTGGTCTTAGGCTGAGCTTGAGCCCTGCTCTCATTGACCACATGGAATGGTGGGGGTGCTGCAAAGCCGGGGAGGTTGGGGGGGCTTTGCTGTCACTGCACATGGGCTACAAGCTGGCAGGTCTGGGACCTCCATAGCTGGCAGTGGAGGCTGACCAGAGGCCCCATTGAGGTCCAGCCAGTGTTGGGGAGCAGGGGAAGCACAGAGCAGGCCTGCACCTGGGCCCGTGTCCCTTGCCCATGTCTCTGATCCTGTGCCTGTAAAGAAGATGTTTATTGGTCTCACATGACCTTCCTCTTCCTCTGTGCAGACGACCTTCCCTGCAATCACGACTGACCACCCTTCCCTAGTTGCTCACAGAGAAAGGCCCCAAGCTGTCCTCTGGCCCTATTCAGACCCTGCTTCCTCTTAGGGACATGTGTCAAAGGGAGGAAGGGGAAGGAAGTGCATGACAAAGACCCCAGAGGTGCCCCCATGGCCTCTGCAGCCTGTGCACAGACTCAAATGGTTTTTTTTTTTTTTTTTTTTTTTTTTTCCCCTTTTGAGACTTAGAACCAAAGTGCACTCTGGACCCAGGAGCATGGAAGGAGCTTCTGGGTGGACTTGATGATAGCCCCTGGCTGCAGCCTCTGAGATCTCAAGCCCAAACCTCCCCTGCATTCTTGGGATCTTGGGTTCCAGGCTGCAGGGAGGCCAGGTTGGGGTCAGACCATGGTCCTAGCCGGCCTGATGGTCCTTGGGCCCCAGGGACCAGATGGGACTGCCTTGCTTATGCCCAGTCATTAAGGGCTGGGCTCAGCCCTCAGCCTCTGGTGCTAGCCCCCTAGCTGCAGGTGGCCAGGGCAGGTGATAGCAGCAGGGCCTGGAGGCCTGGGTCTGGGGTCAGGCTCACCTGCATGTTGGCTGAGAACCCCAGAGGTCCCCTCAGACCAGCCCAGCCATGCTGTGATTTGTTGGGGCACTCCCATCACCCCCAAGCAGCCCTGGCTCATTTATTTTAGGTCTCTCTGTCTGACTTCCCAGCTTGACAGATAAATTGGGTGCAGGCCGGCAGGGCATCGTTCTAATTTCAAGGAGTGGTGTCAGATACTTTTGCACAGAAATTGTTCCATCAGGAAGCCCAGCGCTGTCTAGAGCCGATCAATACTTTGGGCAGACCCTTTTTCCCAGGTGATGAATTGCCCATCTGCCAGGCTTTCCTCAGCCTCAGCCTTCCTGCCTCTTTCCTACCCTAGGGCTTCTCTGCAGGGGGAGGAATAGAGAGTCACCAAGTAGGGTGAGGGTAGGGGTGAAAGTGGGGGCAGTGGAGGTGCTCCAGATCAGGGGTCAGGCCAACACTGGCTGGCTGCCCTTGGGCACATTTGGGCCTCTGGCTTCTGCCTTCTCTGTCCAGTGGGATTAGAAAGGCCTGTGTCTCAGAGAGCTGAAGGCTTGCCACTTTGGGTCTTGGGCTTGGTGCTTCTGGGTCCCACTTAGGTAGGTGAGGTGGCATCTGCCAACAGGGGCTGCCAGGTGCCCACGGCGGTCTCTGATCCCAAATTCCATGTGGTGCCGTCTCCTAAACATGGCAGCCCTCCCCCGTGGCTGTGCTGGCCTTACCTTATTACTTAGGATTTTGTTGGTCTTTGGGGACCTTCTGTTAAATCCATCCTCCCCTCCCCCTGCCATCCACCTAGTGCTGGTGAGAGCTTGGAACTCAGAATGCAGGAAAGGAGTTTCAGACTCAGAATAACCTCAGAAACCAGTGGCCTTAGAGGATGTTGGGGAGAGGTGCCTGGGTGGCTCAGTCAGTTAAGTGTCTGACTCTTGATCTCTGCTCAGGTCTTGATCTCAGGGTCGTGGGTTTAAGCCCCATGTTGTGCTCCTTGCTGAGTGTGGAGCCTACTTTGAATAAAAAAAAGTAGATGGTGCACAGGTTGGAGACTAGGTGCTGGAAGGTGGTGGGGTACAGTGAAGGTATTCGGGGTTGGGCTCTGGGCCTCAGGCCTGGGCCGTGGGTGTCTAGGCTCCAGGCTGTGGGCTGTGATTGGTAGGGCCAGGCCGCAGGCCCAGGGTCTGGGGCCAAGGCCCCTTTCTGTGATGTCTGTGCCCAGTGTCAGCATGACCCTATGTAGGTGACTTGATCACCCAAGAGTACATTTCTCCCTCGATGTCCCTTTCCACCCAGCTCTGGGCCGAGGCCTACTCACTGGTTGGAGGGGGTCCAGACATGTTATGCTGGGGCTGGGCTGAGGGCCCATGGTGACCTCAGATGGGTCCAGCTTTCCATTAGCCTGGGCCTTGTTATGGCCCAGAGTGAAGCCAGGAGATATGTAGAAGCAGTGTCCTAGGCTGGGCCTGTTTGCTCTGTGCTGGGCACAGAACCCTAGGATGTGTGTGTGTGTGCCGGAAAGTCCTTTTCTTTGGTGAATTCTGATGGGGACCCTGATAGATCACTGTGGCTGTGGCTGAAATGAGCAGGAGGCATGGACTTGAGGCTTCCTCCTCCCTCCCCAAAGGCAACTCCTGGAAGCGGGTTTGAAACCCCTGTGATGGGCAGTGTGTAGGATGGGTCCTCTGGGGAAGGGGAGACATCTGTTCTGGACCTGCTGGGCTGGGAGGTGGGCTTCTGGCTGGGTGTGGGGTTGTGGCTAGGGGTGCCTGGTGGGGGTTGGTGGGTGTGTCCCACATGGCTCCTCCAGAGTCCAAGACACATTGTCCCATTTTCCTTGAGCAACCAACAGCCTTCCTGGAATGATCTTGGGGGTCCACCTAGCCTCAAAGAATTGTTATCACTTATAATGTCCATCATCAGGTCAGTTGCTGGGTTGCAGACTGCCCCGGGGAGGTGGATGGGAAACAAATGTATTCACATGTCTTCACAGACTCAGGCCTGGGCCCAGTGTGTGCACAGAGCAGTGTAGTGTATAACAGTGTTGTTCTTGGGCCACAGGTTAGGGTTTCAGGGTGGGCAAAGGGTTGAGGGAGAGGAGGGGGCACCTTTTCTCTTCTCATGGCCCTGCAGATGTGGCAGAAGTGTCTCTGCTCCACTCTGCTGGACCTAGGAGCCCAGCCAGGACAGGAGGGCAGAGCTGAGGCAAGGGGACCAGGGTGGCCTTTTGGGGACAGGTGGTTGAGGCATTTCCAGACCTCCTCCATGCCAGGCCTCTCTCAGGTTACACCGTGTCCCATTGTCTGTCCCCACTCGGAGTTAGCCCTATATCCAGGGCAATATGGTGCTGGGGGACCAAGTACCATACCATCAGCCTTCCTGGGGTGTGTGTGTGTGTGTGTGTGTGTGTGTAGGTAGGTATGTGTTTGCATTTGCACACATACATGAACAGGGCCCCACTTGGAGTGCTGGGCCTGTGCCTGAGCCCTGACCTGGCTGCCATCTGTCAACCCTGTCTGAGGTGGTTGAGGGGGAGCCAGGGCTGGCCGGTGTGGGGAGAGGAGCCCCAGTCTGGGCCGGAAGCCCTGCCTCGTACTTGCACAGGGACCCTGGCATGTCACAGCCTCCTACTCTCTGGCTATTGCGACGTCTTACTACCAGCTGGCTCACTGAAGACAGCTGCGGTGTATTATTCTGTCACAGTTCTGGAAGGCAGAAGTCTGAAATGAGTATCACTGGGCAGAGGTCAAGTGTGGGCAGGGCCGTGCTCCTTCTGGAGGCTGTAGGGGAATTTGTTCTGGCCTCTCCCAGCTTCTGGTGGCTGCTTATGGCCACATCACTCCAGTCTCTGCCTCTTGGTCACACTGCATCTTCCTTGTGTGTGACCCTCCCTCAGCCTCTTGCTCACAAGAATGTATGTGATTGTATCCAGGGCCCATCCAAATAATCCAGAACCATCTCCTCCGATCTCAAGACCTGTGATCTAATCACGTCTGAAGAGCCCTTTTTTGGCCCCATAAGGTAACATTCTTAGGTCCCAGGAATGTTTGGGGGCCACCAGTCAGCTCAACTTGGAAGTGACCCAACCCACCCATGCACAGCTGGCTGTGCTGTGAATGGGATGCGCATCTGTGGAGGCGTGGTGCCCTTCTCCGGGGGCAGGGCTCAGGTGCAGCTCAGGTGGGGCCCCTTCCCTCTGCCTCTGCTGGGTCCTCATCATTTTCAGCCAGACTGTGGGGCCTGGAGAGCCTGGGCCATGGTGTGGTCGGGCTGGCCCCAGACAGCATGCACAGAGCTGGCCTGGCTACAGACTCAAAGGGCCTGGCTGTGTGCAGGAGCCTGCAGGTCCCCACGATGAGCTGGGCACGTGGTCTCCCTGCTAGATACATGGTGCCACTTCCAGACAGTCGTGCCATTCCAAGAGCCACAAACTCCAGGGCTGGCAGGATGCAGCTGGCCATGCCAGCAAGGACAGTGGCCTGACTTTTACCTCCCTCCTTTTGACATAAACAATGGGAGTAGAGAATGTGTCTCTACTGAAAGGAAAACAGCGGGAGCGTGGTGGGCACAGGGCCAGCTAGAAGCCTTGTCCAGGGGGCAGCCCCTCCTTGGCTCCCCTGACCATCACTTGGTGGGAGTATGGGGCTAGGGTAGTGATCCTCTCACGGTCAAGAGCATCCAGACATCAGAACTTTTATGGGAACCCTCATGATTTTGAAATGTTGCTTTACAATGCTAAAAAAGCACATATGAGCCAAATAAAACAAGGCCCTATTGGCCACCTGTGCTTGTGAGAGGCAGAGGCAGAAGTGCTGTAGTGGGGGCTGCTCTTCTAGGCCTCCTGAAGCCCCAGGGCATGGCCGTGGTGGGTGGGGCTCTGTGCTCCTGCTAGGGGGCTATTTCCTGTCTCACAGAACTGCCCTATGGGCCACTGTGCCCTCCCACCCTGCCTTGCACTGGGGCATGGGTGAAGGAAGAGAAGTTAGGCAGCTCAGTACCCATGACCTTGGCTGCCTCCTCCTCGGAAACAGACTGTGCCAAGCCTCTGCCCGCTGCTGTCAGGCTGCGGCATCCTCCCTGGCAGGCAGAGGAGGCATGCCACCCCCGGGAGTGCTCTGCCCTGCTTCTGCCAAGGGAGGCCAGTGAGAGAGAGCCGATGGGGTGCTGGCACTGTGTGCTGCTCCGTGTAGCTACTCCACGTGGCCGGCCCGCAGTCTCTCTATCCGGTGGCCCACAGTCTTTCCTCTGCTGACCCACTGCACATTTCTTTCCATCCCGTGACACTGGCTTGAGCCAGGTAGGAGTTTTCCAGGCTTCTGAGGAGTCAGGAAGGAGCTATCCCAGGAGTGACGCTGGAGGTAGGCATGCAGGGCCAGGAGCCAGGGTGCCAGAGCTGATGCTGGGACCTGCAGCCTGGAATGTTCCAGAGGGTGGATGGTGTCCTGCAGGCAGTGGGCAGCCCTGGTCAGAAAGGGGCCTGAGAGGGAGTTCTGTGTCACAGCCAGCCCCTGGTGGTCCAGGCCAGAGGCAGGGAGTCCGGGGGACCGGAGAGAGAATGGAGTACTATCAGGACAGGCCACGGATGGGAGGTGGGCAAGGCTCCACTTAAAGGCAGGTACCTTACCAGGTCTACCTTGGAGACGCAGCAGGTGTGAGGTATAGGGGAGAGGCTGAGGCCTGCAGAAGGTGTGGAGGGGTGCTAACTGGCTGGAGGCCAGCTTGGGGAGGCTTTCCTCTTCATAGCTATTGACGTCCACCTCAGTTTCCTGTGACAGCCAAGACACATTACCACAAACATAGTGGCTTAAAACAACACAGGTTTATTCTCTTATAGTTCTGGAGGCCAAAAATCTGAAACAGACCTAAAGGGGCTAAAATCAAGGTGTCAGCAAGGCTGGTTCCCTCTGGAGGAGTATCTTGAGCCATAAAGGCAACACTCACAGGGTCTGGGGTTGAGGCTGTGGCCATCTGGGGGCCGTGATTCAGTCTTCACGGTATCTAAGTGATGAAGCCCGGGGTTCTGTCTGAGTGGGGAGAGAGGCCCTTGGTTGGCTTTGCACCCTGAGCCCCAGCCTGGCTTGTGTCTGGGAGCTTCTCTCTGTGTCCCTGAACTGCTTGCTGGAGCCCTGTACCTGGGCCTGGCCCTCTCGGGTGGTGACCTGGGGGCTCTCACACCGGATTTGGCTCCATGCCCCACCCAGCCAGCTCAGAGGTGCAGCAAAAGTCTGGGTGCCTTGGTGCTCCATTCCTGGGGCCCTGTCAGTTCCCCCTCATTCCGCCCCTGGACTGTGCCTACAGCTCAGGGACAATAGGAAACCCAAGGACAAGCGCTTGGTTGTGAAACCCAAGGCAGCTGGCCCGGCTCTGTGCTATGGGAGGCATGTTTCAGAGCTGAGAGCACCCTTGGCAGAGGCCTCAGCACTCCCGCCGCTCCGTGGCCGGCCCCCTGGACGGCTGGAGGAGATGCCAGCATGGTGACGTGGCCTCATGCTGAAGGGGTGGGCGGGGGCTGGCGCTGGGGATAGCCGAGGCTGGACATTCTCCGAGGCCTGGAGTTGTCTGGGGTCAGACTTGGGAGGGTGCCCGGAGCTGTAAGCGAGCAGGGGCGCTTTCTGCCTGGGGTCCGCAGATGGGGGCCCTGTCCGGTGGGTTATGAGGGGAGGCACAACCGTGGTGAAGACTTGCCAGATGTGCTCCCCACCCCCCCCCCACCTCTCCCACCCCTGCTCCCCACCCCCCCACCCCTCCCACCCCTGCTGCCAAGGAAAGCCCACGTGCTCAGCTGCTCTCCTCAGACATAAATTTAGCTGTCTCTGTGTCTCTGGCCTGCCCTCCTCCCTCACTGTCTCCTCCTGAATTGCTGTGGGATCTTGTTCAGGGGTGGAGCTGGCAAAGTGAATTTGGCCCAGGAGAGACTTGATCTTCCCTGGGACATCCTGAACAGATGATGAGTGCTACGTGGGGTCACCGGCTTGACTCTGGCCTGGGTGTGACACTCACTCAGATGCAAGGGGTGGTTCTCAGAAGAGCCAGGTGGCTTAGTGTAGAGGTCAAGTGTACCTTCCTGGGCATTGTGCTCAACCCCGTGGTGCCTCAGTTTACTCATCTGTAAAACAGGTGTAATGGCGGTGGGAGTTGGACAAACCCATTCTCATCTCGTCCCCTGCGTGATGCCTGGTCCATGCTTGCTGTTACCCATTTAGCCATCCGTGTGATTTAGACTCTGAGGTCCTCTGCCCTCATTGCCCCTGCTCTGTAGCTCTCTCTTCCACAGACACAATCAACTGATATTCCTTTCCTTCCCTTATGTTTGTGTTGCCAATGTCCCCCAAAGAGCTTTTCCTTGGGATGTGGTAACCATGCCTGCTTTCCAGATAACATGCGGCTGGGGAGTAAAGCCGTGTCTGCTCTGGCTGCGTCTGGAGTTTAATTAGTGAGAGCAGTGTGTCTGGTTGTCCCCTCTACTGTGGGCTCTGCGTGGCTTGCTCTCTGCAGGTCCTCAGCACAGCACACTGGGATGTTTCTGGAAGAGACGTGATGTCTCCAGGGGCAACTTAACATGTCCGTGGCATTTGTGCTTCTGATGTACCAGCCAGCCTGCCACAGGTGGGAGCAGCTGGGCCTGAGTATCCCTGAGGATCCTGATGGGGCTCTGTCTACACCTCAGGTCCCCCCCGGGACGATTATGAAGAAGACATTCCCGTGTTCTGTGTCCACGCATGAGGGGCAGAGGGACAGGGTCCTAGGACACAGGACTCTTGAGGATGCTGAGGGGCCCCACGGCCAGTGAGAAGTGCTGGCTTCCAGCCTTGGGGGAGATGGGGCGGCAGAGATAGCTCAAGCAATGTCCGAAGGGGACAGAAGGCCCTGCCCCAGAAGCAGAAACTGGGTCTGGGCCTGGGGTCTGAACTCTGCTGCTTTGCACCAGCTAGAGACCCCTGATCACAGGCCCCGTGTCCTCTCAGAAATCTCCATAGGGCAGCAGACACTTCAGTCAGCTCCATGCCTGAAGTGTTTTCTAGAAAAATGTCCAATTTTCCTTGACCCATTTCTCTTTGAAATTATACCAAGCAGTGCTGTGCACTTGGCCCTGAAGGAACTCAGAGCTGGGAAAAGGTCACCCAATTAGGGGGAAATGTTGGTGTCTGTCTCTCTCCCTCCCAAACTCAGGCTCCCCATCTCCCTTGCATGTGCATACATCCTCCCCTGTGTCTGAAATGTGGGCTGCCTTCTGGCATCTGGGCTCAGTGCTGGGGTATGGGCTTCCTCTGGAGCTGTGTGGCTAAACTACCTCCTGGGGACATCCAGGCAGGATGAGCTACATGTTTGCTACAAGGTCAGGGCCCAGGTGAAAGGCTGCACAGGGTTTGGAGGAGTCTGGGGCCAGGACTGGGTGGAAGAAATGGCCTTGGAGTGGGGCTGGCACAGGGAGGTGGTGCAATGGCTTGGGCTGGGGACGGAGCAGGCACCCGGTGATGCTCCCCGGTCATGAGGGGGAACAAAAGGAATGACAGCAGTACTCCTGAGATGGGACACTGAGGCGTAGAGGCGGTACCTTTGTTCTCTCATTCATTCATTCATTCATTCCCATTCTTATGTGCACCCCACCTTGTGTCTGGGGCTGGGTTGGGTGCTGGGGATATACATCAGGGAATAAGTTTGCCCGCCAGGGGAAGACACACAGTGAGCAGAGGGGTAAATCTGTGCACAAGGTAAAATCTGGGGCCAGAGTGATGTGAGAGAGGGCAGGTGAAGGTGGGAGCTACTCCAGGTGGGAAACAAGGCTGACCTGGCTGCCCTTGGGAAGGCACTTGACTCTGGGCCTGGGGAGGTGGGGAGGGCCAGGTCAGGGGAGTTTTGGTGCGAGGTGGGCCATATTCTCCCAGCCGGATGGTGGGGGATGATGGGGACACAGCTGAGGTGTGGATCCTGGGGGAGGAGAAGCAGCTCAGGAGGCCCAGCCAGTACAGAAGCCAGAATAGGGGCCATTCTTCTGACTTCCGAGCCCCGCCCCTCAGCGCAAGGGGGTTTTCCTGAAACAGATGGTGCCAGCCACAGGCCAAGCCTATTTGGCTTCCAGACTCTAGGGGTTGGGGCAGGGACCCCAGACACAGCCTCATAGGTGGGCAGCTCCTCTCCAAGATGCAGAGGCCCTGCTCTGTGGGACAGGATTGCGGGACATGGCTTGCAGCCCAGGATCCCTGTGGATGTTCATGTGTCCTTGCCCCTCTGACAGTCCAGGCTTCTCTTTCCCACTCTGCCACTGCAGGGAGGGGTCGTAGACTTGCTAGAGTGGGTGGGAGCTTGTGAGGGTGTGTGGGGCAGGCTGTGCACCCAGCAGCACCTTAAGGTGGCCGTAACATGTGTGCATGCCCTTAGTGCAACCTCTCTTGTTATTTGAGTTTAGGGACCTCCTGGCAGGAGGCCTCAGCGTCATCTCCTGTCACTGACCCTGCAGGCCACAGCTCAAGCCATCCCAGATACCCAGAGCCCTGGCTCTGAGACCTTGTTGAGTGGCTGAAATAATCATAGAATCCAAGCACACGACAGTCTCACGGCTGTCGGGGCAGAGCTAGGCTGGTTTCCCACGGCAGCCCCACAATGTCTCCAGTTCCTCACCAGTACAGGAGGCTTTGCCCACTGATATTTCACTGATCCAGGAGGGAAGCCTTACTTTGGGCCTTACTTTGTACTTCTCTGAAGAGGAAGCACAAAGCGAGGATGAGTGATCGCCCCACATTTGATTACTTGGTATGTCTCCTCTTCCTGTTTAAGTCCTTGGCCTGTTCACCTCTTGGGGTCTTACGTACTGAGATAAGCCCTTTATCTCCTTATCGACTTTCTGTCATTGTTTGATACAGGGCTTTTTCCTAGGCTCCAGTTCCCCCTTTCTATTCAGTGTTATGGGTGTCCGTTGCACAAAGGCCAGCCGTCCCAGAGCCCAAGTCTGGGAGTGATTCTTCTCCTGCCCCTGGAGCTGTGCTGTGGCTCAGGGACACACATTTCTTGAGGGCATCCGGGAGGATGGGCTCACCCGTGCAGGCGTTCCCCAGAGCACTGCAGACACAGCATCTCAGGGATCCGTGTAGTGACCCCGTTGTACCTATTTGAGATGAGGAACTGAGGCAGTGGCGGCCACGCTGGTAAGTTGCAGAGCCCCGTGTGTGGTGGGAGGAGCAGGCTGGTCACCAGGGCTGCCTGTCTCCCTGAGCAGCATCTCTTCTGCACCCCCCAGAGCTCCCCACCTGCAGGCTGGCCCTTCTGGGGACGCATATGCAACAACGGAGGTCCCAATGAGGGTGTGCAGCAGTATCTCGGGTCACTACGTACACTAGCTGTAGAGAGAATCTTTGGCTTGCTGCGGAATTCCCATCATCAAGAGGAATGCCTGCCTCACGGTTGGTGCTTACATGTCCCTTAAAAGAAGGAAGGAATACGGTCTTGGAAGCCTGGCTGCACGGTCCTTATTCCTGGGGAAGCAGTTGCGCCTGTTGGTGTCTGACGGCTTGCCATGGAACTTACACTCCTGGCGGTGGGTTCTTGGTGTTGTGCCGGTGGAACTGGAACATTGCTGGGGCAGAGGGCCACCTGGTATAGGCCTTTCCTGCTGTCCTGGGGAGACTCGCTGGGGGGCAGCAGTGGCCCCAGGCCTCACTGCCCTCAGCAAGCTCTGGCTGCCATTGTCCTTGTACATCAAGTGCCCTGTGGAAACCATATCCCTCCTTCACTTACTCATTCATTCAATTCATTCACCAGATCTCTACAGATGGCCCACACAGGGCCTGGCACTGGGCCAGGCTGGACGATGCTGGGAACCAGACAGACCTAGACCCCTCCCAACCCCTGCCTCCGCCCTCCTACAACTTGTGACCTGGTCAGTCCCCAAAGGCCTGCACAGTTAGAAATGTTGGGAAATGCTGTGAACTGACCACGGTAACTGGGGGTTGGAGCCACATCTGAAAGTGTGGGTTATAGTTCGCTGGGGAAGAATAGGGTGGAGGCGGCAGGGCTGAGTGTCCTGAGGGGAGTGGATGTGGCCTGTTGTGGGGAGGGGCAGGAAAGGCCTGAGGGGTAGATGGAGGTGGGTCTTGTGGCTCAGTCTTGGTGGGGGGGTGGTGCCCTGCTCTAAGTGGAGAAACAGTGTGGCGTGGCTCTTTGGAGGAGGCCACTGGTTTGGCCTAGGGGGAGACTGTGGCCTGGACCCAGGTGGCAGGGGAATGGAGAGCATGCAGCATGGAGTCCTAGAACTGCAAGGATGTTGAGGGTCCTGGCATGTCATCACTGTGGTGGTCAGAGGGGAACGCTGCCGCCTGGAAAGAACTGCATTCCCATCCAGGCTTGCCCCCAGGTCAGGGAGGAGCCAGCATGCTGCTCCTAGCCGGGCCCCCACCCTGGCCTACACACTCAGCCAGCTGGTGCTTGTGAGAATCATCTCTTCGCTGGGGCCCAGGCCTGGGAGGTATCTGTGTGTTTGGGCTTTTTATTTTAACGCTTCTATCCAGAGCTCTCTGGACTCATGTTTTGGACAGGTTAAAACGCCATCTGCAGATTTCTAGCTGAAAGTTTCTTTGGTGACCTCAGGGACTCTGGCATGTGCCATGGGAGCTGGCGTTCCCCCCGATCCTTAGTGCTTCCACAGTTCAGAGGATGGGGCAGCACCAGCCAGATGAGGAGGACGGTGCTCTGGACGAGTGAAGGAATTGGGAGAACAAAGAGCTGGGACACTAGGCCAGTCTGGGGGAAGCAAAGGACCAAGAGTCACCCTAAGACCACAGAGCACAAGCCTGAGTCCCCACTGGGATGCAGGGGTTTGAGTTGAGCGAAGTTCAGTTGAGGTTATTTGGGTTTGGGGCTGAAAGGGGCTCAGGATGTAGACAAGGGGAGTGGTGGCCTCCTAGACCCCACCTGTGCAGCTCAGAGCCCTGGGCTGGAGCTTGTGCATGGGGTGTAGGAATCTGCACCCAGGGCCTAGGCTCAGGAGGTACAGAGGCTTGGACCCCTAGATAGGTCTTACCCCCCTAGGACAGGAGCTCGTGTCCCTGAACCTTGCTCAGATCCTGGGGGTCAGGTGTCCACTGAGTGCAATGAGGGGTGCATCTCTACAGGGTGGGGCTGGATGGGTAGGCTGGCATTGGGGCACAGACCAATTTGGGGTCAGCTGTAGGAGGACTTCCGATTTCTCAGGAGAAGCCAGAAACTGATTTTATGTAAAACCTTATATTTTTCCAATGTTGGCAGTTAATAATCAAAATTTTCAAAAACTGTATGGGCCAACTAGGTCCCTGGTGGCAGTTGGTGTGAGAGGGTAATCGGGTGGCTTTGGTACGCAGGAACCCAAGCCCATAGTGTTCCCATGGTGACTGGGACTGAGCTCCCAGTGCAGCCAGTGCTGCCTCAGAGTTGAAATGTACTTCAGAGGAATTTTTATTTTCATTTCGGGAACGTCACATGAGACCATTCCAGTGGTTCCGTTTCTGTGAGGAGAGATCTGCGGTTGTCGTGTTTTTCTTGGAGGCCTTTGGGGGAGCCCATCTGAAGAGCATTAGGGGGGTGTGGCAGGGGCAGGCTCCATCTAGGCCTCTAGACAGAACGTGGGCGGGGTGGCTGTTTGGTTGGGATCAGCCCCCAAACTCCCAGAACTGGCTTCCCTCCCCACCAAGCACTAGGGCAGCCTGACCCACTGGTCAGGGCTGGGTGGATAGACCCTGTGGTTGTCACGTCTGGCCCTGCATTCCAGGGCTGTGAGGTTCTGCTTCCCTGGTGTGATGGTCCATCCTTAAGGCCCTCGTAGCTTGGGGAGCAAATGATCAATTGTAGGTTCAAGAGGCTTGTGGTCAGGTGACCGTGTTCCTTTGTTCTGGGCGATATCCCAAAAGCTACTTACATTCTTGGCTTTTATCACCAGTAGGACAAAACAGGACCTGGATTTGTCTCAGGGCCTTAGACTGAGAGGGGCTCGAGGTCTTCATGCCCAGAAGAGGTCAGCACTGCAGGACCCTCTTTGAGTCACCTCAGAAAACTCAGTTTGAACTATGGTGAGGAAGGCCTGAGTCCCTCTTTCTTGGTGTCTCTTGCCTGGAACATTTGGGTGCTCCCTAAGGGCTGTGGTTGCCCAGGGAGTCAAGGAAGCCAGGGGACTCAGTATGGCCCTGGTTTGCTGGTCCCTGCTCTGGCCCAGCCTCAGTTTCTCTATTTGTAAAATCAAGGGCATTAGACTAAAGCCAGGCTTCATCCAGAGGCTCCTGGGCTGTGTTCCCACCCCTCACCCTCTGCTGTATTTCACTCACAGGGTGTCTTCAAAAACTGTGGCTGCATGCTTAAAAGTCAGGAGTTTTTGCATTAAAATCTTAGTTTCCAGTTTCTCAGAAAAATCAGGAGGAATAGACACCTTGGACCTGTTTCTTACAGCCAGTATTTAGTGGGTAGGTGGGGCACACAGTCCCTTCTCCCCACTGTTTCTTGCCTGGCCCACATACTCATTCTTGCCCTGCCTGGCCTGGTTGGCAATGGGGTAAGGTTCCAGGTCTGGTGGGTGGTTATACCTATACAGACTCTTTTTGTTTCTCTCTCTCTCTCTCTCACACACACACATACACACACACTGCACACTGCACACACACATATGTATGCACATGAATCCAGAACAGACACATCTGTGTCTTCATGGAATGAGCCATGGGACATTAAAAAGAGTTTCCCTGGGTTGAGTGTCAGGACACCAGTGTCTGGCTTGCTTTGAGTTGAGTGAAGTTCAGTTGAGGTTATTTGGGTTGGGGGCTGAACAAGTCCTACTCCTCTGGACCTGGGAGGTGGCCTCAGGCTTATAGAGCTCCAGGGGTCACTCTGATGCTGTGGCCCTTTTCAGTGGGTCCCAGGACCCTTTGGGTACCTATGGTCCAAAAGAGGAGTCACAAGACCAAACAACATGGGACCTTGGGGTTTGCTGTGCTCTGGGCCAATGTGGCTGCTTGGGCCTTCAATCTGGGTACAAGGTAATTGTGCTCCCACCTAAAGGGGCTTAACTATTGCCCCTTGAAAGGAGGTGGGTGGGCCCTACTTCCATAGTCTTAGGGGATGGCCTCAGGGCTCTGCTGACCTCCTTCTGAGCCAAGCCCCCCGCCTGATTGCAGAAGAGAGGACAAAAGGGGGATTCTCAGGCTGAATGGCAGAAGGGTCTGAGCTCATCAGTGGAGGGACACAAGGAAGATGGAGGATAATGTTGACCTAATCCAGTCTGCTCACAGGCAGAGGCCACATCAGCTGCATCAGCCCTCTTCCCTCCCCTCAGCTTCAGAACCACACCCTGAACTGCCCTCTGGAGGAACAGGTGGCTGTGGTGCTCAGGTCTTGGGTTAGATACCCCCAGGCCTAAATCCAGGCCCCAGTTCTGAGCCAGCAAACAGATCCCTTGTGGTGGCCTGCCTCATCTCTCTGAGTTACTGCAGATTCTAGATCAGCGGGGGTGGGGGTGGGGCACTGTAGGCCTGGCAGAGACTGGGTGCACACCAGCCCAATTCAATTCAACCTCCCAGATTCCCACTCCTGCCCCACTTCAGTAACTGGCCTTGGCATCGCTGATCCCTGAAGGAGGGTGTACTGGGCTGTTATCTTAAGCTTCCTCTCCCCCATCTAGAGCTGATCTGAGGACAAGCTCATCTAATTCTCCCCTTAAAATGCCTAGAAATGGCACTGCCACCACCCCCACTCCTGACTTACTTGCTAGCTCAGTTGCCATGGATGCAAGGATTCACTTTCCAGTGTCAGAGTTGATTCATTCACTCATTCACCCATCCATCTATCTATCCGTCCATCCATCTGTCTGTCCATCTATCCATCCACCCATCCCTGTCTGTCTATCCCTCCATCCATCCATCTACCCATGCATCCATGCATCTCTTCGTCCATCCATGCATCCATCTATCCATACATACATCCAATAAGTGTTTGCCAGTGCCCTGTTGCCAGCCCTGTGCTGGGCATTGAGCATGCCCAATTTGGTCTCTTCCCCTGAGGAGTCCCTGTAATGGGGAGAGGCAGACAAGAGGATGAACCATGACAAGTGCTGCTAAGAGTAGGACTGCTCTAGCCAGGCCCCAAGGCCCAGTAGCTGCTCTGGGGCTCCAGGGACAAAGGCAGGGCATGCTGGCTCAGAGCACAGACTCTGAGGTCCTGCTACCTGGATATATCCTGGCTTCTCCCTCTGCCTCTTTGTGTCTATGTCCTTAACAGAAAAGCAGAGATAAGGGTTTTCCACCTGGTAGGGTTCTGGGGAGGATTAGACCCCGTCAAAACTGGGAAGAGCCCCGTGTGGGCCTAGCGTGTGCTCAGTAATGAGGTACTGTCGTGAGTGGGTGGGAGGTCCTGCCTTGGGTCTCCCCATGACTGCTTCCATCCCAGCGGCTCCCTCATGGTAACCCCCAGGGGCCACAACCTAGAGACACTGCACCTGTCCTTCAGTTTCCTGATTGCTGCTGAGCCACATGATGTGGAAGCGAAGGCTTCCTGAGAGAATCCTCAGGGTGTGTGCACCTCTGGCTCCTTCCCAGTGGTTGCTGCTCACACCACATTTATTCAGCTGGGCTGCTTTCCCGTGCCCTGGGCTCTGGGTGGGGCAGCCCGGGACCAGACCACTTTGCCCTCTTGCCTCGCCAGGTCAGGTGTGGGAAGCAGACGCAATGTGAGGCAGTGGTCTTGAAGTGGAGGGGGCCAGTGAGGTCTTGAGGATGGTTATCAATTCTGCCTGCTGCACTGGGGTAGCCATCCTAGAAGAGGTGGTATGGGGTGGTCCTGAGACACGGCTATAGGACCTCTCCTTAGAGCTGGTTCTGTGCCCCCGGGGCCTTCTAGAGCTGGCTGGACGGTGAGAACTGGCCGCCCCATGCATTGTCAGACACCGTTGTGTGCTAATATTTAAGAGGATTTGTATGCAAGTATGGATATTCAGCTTGCCCTGAGAGGTCAGGCAGAACCCTTGGCAGCTCCCATCCCGCACTGTTCTCCCTTGTGGCCCCAGTGTGTGGAGGGGCTCTGGGTCAGAGGACATATGCTTCTCCCCCAATCCCCACCATCTCAACTGACTCCTCAGCCTGGAGCCTGGGGCTTGGGATCCTTCATCATTGTGCGCTGCTTTCTTTCTTTGAGCCAAAATCCATTTCTCTGCATTCTTAGTGCTATGGCAGGTGGTCAGGACAGCCAGGAAGAGAGGGTCTGTAACAGAGTTTGTGCGACCCGGTGGCCTAGAGTGTATTCTTCGTTTGCACCCCCCAAGCTGGCTTCACTCCTTTCCGTTTCCCCTGGGTTCCTATAAGCATGTGAGGTGCTGCCCTTGGCCTTTTATTATTTTTCCGACATATAATTCACATAACATAAGAGTCACCATTTAAACCTCTTTAAAACCTATAATCCAGTGGTTTTTAGAATATTTACAATGTGGTATAACCATCAGCACGATTTAGTTCCAGAACATTTTCATCTCCCCCACCATCCTCAAAACAGAAACCCAGTCTGTACTCGCTGTATCAGTCACTCCCCATTCATCCTCCCCTCAGCCCCTGGCAGCCACAAATCCACTTCCTGTCTCTGTGGATCTGCCTATTTTGGACACTATGTATAAATGAAATCACATAGTTTGTGGCCTTCGGGGTCTGGCTTTACCCCTAGTCTTTTAAAATAAGCCGTCTTGCTGGCATGCAGGCTCATGGTTCACCCACGTGGCCATGTTGAGTGGTTCTCTCCTTCCCTGTTGGCGGGCCTGACCCCTCATCAGGTCTCTGAGGCTCTTACCCGGCCCCCAGCTCTGCGGGGCCATGCCGCATATTCTAGAACCTGTGCCACACACCTGTGCCCCTGACTGCACTTTTCAGACTACTGGCTCTGGCCTCTTGCCTTCTCCTGCTGACTTGTCTGTGGCCACAACCACTTTTCTCTTGGTTCCAGGTCCCTTCTAGAAGCAGAGATGAAGGGGCTTTATTCATTTCTTTAGAAAACACTTAGTTTGAGGTCCTGTCACATGTGCTTCTTTGGCCTGTCCCTCCGAATGGCATCAGGAAGGGTGTGCAGTGTCTGTGTGTGTAAGAGTGGAATGTGCCTGGAGAATTGAATATAAAATTCTACTACTATTCCTGGATGGTACAAGTGCTGTGACTGCTACAAGTCTGTGAAGTAGCCCTCAGTGGCAGAGGGAGGGCCCTGCTGGGGCTGGCTGAGTTCAGAGGCAGCTGCATCTCCTCTGCCTGCTGCCATCACCAGATACAGAGGGGGCAGCAGTGTGCCTTTGTGAAGCCCAGGGTCATAACACAATAGGGAGCAGTGGGGACTATGGTAAAAAAAAAAAAAAATCTAGTACATAAAAACAGAACTACCCCTACAATCCAGTAGTTGCACTACAAAATACAAAATACAGAATATGAAAATGTGAGATGCAAAAATACAGAAGTACTCATTCAAAGAGATACAGGCACCCCTATGTTCATAGTAGCATTATTTATGACAGCAAAATTATGGAAGTCAGCCCAAGTGTCCATCAACTGATGAATAAATAAGGAAGAGGGGGTATATGTATATAATGGAATATTAGCCATCAAAAAGAATGGAGTCTTGGGGCACCTGAGTGGCTCAGTCAGTTAAGTGTCTGCCTTTGGCTTGGGTCATGATCTCAGAGTCCTGGGATTGAGCCCCTCATCAGGCTTCCTGCTCAGCAGGGAGTCTGCTTCTTCCTCTATATGCTGCCTCTCATGGTTGTGTGCACGCACGCTCTCTCTCTCTCTCTTTCTCTCTCTTTCACTCTTGTTCTATCTCAAATAAATAAAATTAAAAAAAAAAGAATGGAGTTTTGCCATTGGCAACAAAGATGGAGCTAGAGAGTATTATGCTAAGTGAAATAAGTCAGAAGAAGACAAATACCATATGATTTCACTAATGTGTGGAATGTAGCAAACAAAACAAATGAGCAAAGGAAAAAAAATGAGGGAGAGAGCGACAAACCGAGACATGGACTCTTAACTATAGAGAACAAAGTGATGGTTACTAGATGGGAAGTGGATGGGGGAATGGGTGGAATAGGTGATGGGGATTAAGGAGTACACATAGCATGATGAAAAAAATAAAATTAATAAAAGAATATAAAGTTGGCCATAAAGTTTACAATTCCAGCACAAGCTTCCAATGACAGATGGCCTCCCCTGTGCTCCTGAAGGGGGCTCAGTGGACTTGACACTGAAGTGTTACTCCGGTTTCCCTCCAAGATGGCGTGCCAGCTTCTCTCCAGAGAAGCGCTCAATGGGGAAATGTTAGAATCTGAGAAATAACAACACAACCCCTCACCCCAAGAGAGAAAATCACAAAACTAAACATGGGAACCCCTTTTGGAGACTGAACTAGTGCTCATGTTCAGGTTTGGAACTGGTATGGGCTTGTGTGCATGCGTGTGTGTGTGCATGTATGTGTGTATGCCTCTGTGTGTGTGTGTGTGTCTGTGTGTGTATTCATCGGTGTGCATGTGTCCACAGGCTGCAGCCAGTGCTGGGATAACCAGCACAGCCATGAGAGCACAGGTTAGAGAAAAGGGATGCCATTTTTATAAGAAAAGTTAAAAAGGAGTACAGGGAAACAAAAAATAGAAGAGAGAGAAAAATTGAAATAATAGATTAAGATAGAATCAAGTCTAAATTTTTATCAATAGAGCAAATGTGAATAGATTGAATTCCCCAGTTCAAAGACAGATGTTGGCGTAGTAGATCAGCCAAACCAGACCCAAAAGCACAAGCCAGCCATGTACTGTCACCAGAGGTACAACAAAAGCATAAATGGAAGAAAAGTTGGATAGGAAAAGTATGGAAACCAGAAATACCGAGTTGACAGCCAAAGGCAAACCATCACTAGGACCTCAGTCTCAGACCCCACAGACTCAAGGTGTCAGGTCACCATCTAATGAGAATGGCTTCATTTCCCCTGGATGACAGAGCACCTCTAAAGGGCCACTCGTTCATTCAGTGTAACAGCCTCAACGTATTTGGTGTAAACTTTGTTAGAAATAAACTGACAAATCTATCATCATTTTGTGGGATTTCAGCCATTTTTTCCAATTAGTGTTGGATTAAGTAGACAAAACTCAGCAAAGACAAAGAAGTTTCTGAATAACAGCCAATGAGCCTGATTTGAGGGACATAAATTCTGTGTCTGAAAAGTAGAGGGACCTTATTCTTCCCGAGCACATTTCCAACACAGATACTGATTGGTAAGTACAAGTCTCACAAACGTTAAAAGAATAGTTCTTTTAACTAGGTCCCATTCCCTCACTGTCATGCCTTTCAGCTGGATATTAGCAACCTCCCTGACAAAAACCTCCATCACTGGGAAATTTTTAAAAAATAAAACTCTGGGCGCCTGGGTGGCTCAGTGGGTTAAGCCGCTGCCTTCGGCTCAGGTCATGATCTCAGGGTCCTGGGATCGAGTCCCGCATCGGGCTCTCTGCTCAGCAGGGAGCCTGCTTCCCCCTCTCTCTCTGCCTGCCTCTCTGCCTACTTGTGATCTCTCTCTGTCAAATAAATAAATAAAATCTTTAAAAAAAAAATAAAACTCTGAAGCAGTTTGTGGACCCAATAAGAAATAATAATGAAATTATAAAAACACTTAAATCTGAGTGATTAAAAAAAGCCCTAAGTATCAAAACTTGGGTAGAAATTTATATTCAAAAAGAGGCTGCAAATTAAAGAAATAAATCTCCAGTGTAAGAGGAGAGAAAAAGACAAATTTACCCAAAGTAAAGTAGAAGGGAAAAAGTAATACAGAATGAGATCTGAAATCAATGAAGCAGAAAACCTCTCAGTTCCCCTCAGTTTAATGGGGTGGCAGAGGGGACTCAGTGGGAAGGACCGCTCTGGCTCTGGTTGGGAATGGAGTCTCAGTCCCAGGCCTGGCTCATGGGACCCAGGGCCACCTCTGCACATGCTGTCTGTCCCTGGGCTGTCTTCTCCCCTGTGAACACTTGTGTTCCTGCTTATGTGTGGACAGCTGTTTCCCTTACTGGCTACAAACCAAAGAGAATTGCTGAATCCTATGGTAGTTCTGTTTAACCTCTTGAGGAAGTGCCCATCTGTTTTGCAAAGTGTCCTGGGCATGATGCACCCCTCCCCTCCCCCACCAACCACCCTGGAGGGTCAGGGCTCGTTACCATCCACAGAGCAGTCTGATGTCTACATATGTATTGTGGTCAGCTCGCTGTGAGTTCTCAAACTGCATCCCCAGGGCTCCAGTGCAGACACCTGAGAAGGCCTTTCTGCTTGTTCCCCGTCAGCAAAGACCAGTCTCTCTGTCTCCTAGTTTCTTTCCCAGCTCAGGACTAGATGTTCTCAAACCCTAGCCTGTATATTTTATCCAGAAATTAGGGGGGCAGGGGTGGGGGTTTGAGCTCTGCTTCTTTTGGCTGGAGAATAATTTCCACATTGGTTCTGTGCTGGAGTGGATCCCTCAGTGGCAGAAATATAATTCCTGAGGCTTTTGGGGGATAAGAAGCTCAAACCCTCCCTGGTTGGCAAGCTTCTTCAAACTTTTTTCCAGTATCACGTGGCTGTCATTTTCACATATGCTATCTCTCAAGGACATGGAGAGACGAACTGCATTTATGGGTGGGAAAACAGAAGGTTCAGAGATGGCACAATGAGAAGCTGGAGGAGCTGGGACTTGAACCCATGCTGGTGTGAGGCAGAACGTGGACTCTTTCTGCTACACTAGCTCCAGATACTTCCTGAGCCTCTCTGAGGTATGAACAAGAGGGCAAGCAGATGAGGTCTTTGATTCTTCCCTTGGGATCCCTGGATGACTCCAGGGCTCTCCTGTCCAATCAGCTAGGGCCATACTGGCAGAAGCCACTGGGGAGGGAGGCAGAATGGAAGATGCCTGGGTGCCAGCTCTACAGGTGTCCCAATATGAGCAGAGGCTGTGTCCGTGAGGAAGTTTGTGTGGTGAGGAAGAGCACACTTGTTTCACTAGCAGTTTATGCTCTCCTTCCTAATTTGAACACAGCTAACCCAGTATCCTTTCAGGACCTTGTACACACAACGCTGGACAGCCACAGAGCAGCACTGAGAGGCCCCGTTCGCCTGTGCCTAATGTGTGACCACTCACCACCAAATGTCACATGGGGTATGGACCTCAAGGGGATGTTTCTGAGAATTCAGAGGTCCTATTGGCAGGTCATTCTTTTATTTTTTTTCTTTATAATATGTTCATTGATATAGAATTCATATGCTGCAATTCATCTCACCCATTCAGAGTGCACAGTTGTAGTTTCGTAAATACAGTCCCAGAGTTGTGCAGCCATCACCACAGTCAACTTCTGAACATTTTCATCATACTCATTATCATCCATTTTCCATTTATCCTCAAGAAGTGTACTGCTTCCTTTCCAGTTTAGATGTCTTTTATTTCTTTTTCTTGTCTAATGGCTCTGGCCAGAACTTCCTGTACTATATTGAATAGCAGTGGCAAAAGTAGGCTCCCTTGTCTTGTCGTGGATCATTGAGCAAGATGTCAGCTGTGGGCTATTCCTAAATGCCCTTGATCATGTTGAGGAAGTTCCTGCCCACTCCTAGTTTATTGAGTGGTTTGTCAGGAGGCTGTGTTAGATTTTGCTGTGTGCTTTTTCTGCATCACTTGATATGATCATGTGGTTTATTTTTCTCTGTTCTGTTAACATGGTATTATATTGATTGATTATCCTATGTTAAACCACCTTTGCATTCCTGGAACAAATCTCACTTGGTCACATGTATAATTCTTCTAAAGCACTGCTGAATTCGGTTTGCTAGTGTACTCGAGGATTTTTGCCTTTACCTTCATAAGGAATGTTGGTCTGAAGTCTTCTTATGATGTCTGTGTCTGCTTTTCATTGTAGGGTAATGCTGGCCTCATAAAATAAAAGAGGAAGTGTTCTTTCCTCTTCAGTTTTATTGGAAGAACTTGAGAAAGATTGGTGTTAATTCTTTAAATGTTTGGTAAAATTCACTTGTGAAGCCATCTGGTCCTGAGCTTTCCTTTGTTGGGGGCTTCTGAGTACTGATTCCACCTCTTTATTTGTCATAGGTCTGTTCAAATTTTCTATGAGCCCTTGATCCAGTTTTGGAAGTTTGTATGTTTCCAGGAACTTTTTCATTTCATCTAGTTTATCTTATATTTTAGTGTAAAATTGTTCACTGTATTCTTTTACAATCCTTTAAAAAAATTTCCATAAGGTCAGTAATAATGTCCCCATTCCCCTCACCCCCACAATTTTAGTAACTTGAGAATTCTCTCTTTTTATCTTGGTTAGTCTGGCTAAATGTTTATTAATTTTGTAAATCTTCACAAAGAACCACCTGTATCACCGGTCCTCCTATTTTCTTCTATTTTATTTGTGTTCTAATATTTATTATTTCCTTTCTTCTGCTAATGTTAGGTTTAGTTTTCTTATTATTCCTTAAGGTACAAGTCAGGTTATTGATTTGAGATCTTTTTTAACATTGAGATTTATAGCTGTAAATTTCCCTATGAGACTGCTTTTCCTGTATCCCTTGAGTTTAGAACATTTCCTGTTTTAATTTTCATTTCTTTCAAGACATTTTCTAATTCCATTTATAATTTCTTCTTTGACCCATTGATAGTTTCAGAGTTTGTTGTTTAATTTTCACATTCTTATGAATTTTATGTTTTTTCTGCTCTTGTTGAAAATTTCTAGTTTTATCTCACTAATCATTAATTTCTCACTAATTCATTTAATTTCAGTTTTCCAAACTTTATTGAGACTTGTTTCATGGCTTAACACATGGCCTCCTGGAGAATGTTACACTGTATATCAGAAGAATGTGTATTCAGCTGTTTTCGGCTGAGGTATTCTATGTATGCCTGATAGGTTTAGTTGGATTGTAGTGTTGTTCAAATCTTCTGTTTCTTTATGGATTTTCTGGCTGGTTATTCTCTTTATTATTGAAAGTGAAGTATTGAAGTCTCCAGCTATTTCTCCCTTCAGTTCTGTCAGGATTTATTTCATGAATTTTGGGATTATGCTGTTAGATGCTTATTTATTTATAATTATTATATTTTCTTGATGGATTGGCATTTTCATCAATATGTAGTGTTCTTCATTATAAAACATTTTAAAAAAGATTTTATTTATTTATTTGAGAGAGAGAGAGAGAGCTCAGAGGGAGAGGGAAAATCAGACTCCCCACTGAGCAGGGAGCCTGATGCAGGGCTCAATCCTGGGGCTCTGGGATCAAGTTAAGCAGATGCTTAACTGACTGAGCCACCCAGGCACCCATTTTATGAAATATTTTTACTTAAGGTCTGTTTTGTCTGATACTAGTATAGCCACCATAGTGTGTTTTAATGGTTTTCTTACTATTAAACAATCTTTTTATTTGATAAATTTGGCATGTTAAATTTGTAGATTTAAGGTGTGGAGTATGTTACTTTGAAACATTTATATATGGTAATATGATAGCCACTGAAGCAATATTTATCACATCATGTCATTATAGTATAATATTATTTTGTTTACCATTTGAATGATATCTCTGTTTTCAGTCTTTCCCTTTCAACTCATTTGTGTTTTGGGATCTAAATTAGAACTCTTAGAGACAGAATATAGTTGGACCATGGTTTAAAAAAAAAATCCATTCTGCCAATCTGTATGTTTTAATTGAAGTATTCAATCCATTACATTTAAAGCAGTTACTGGGCGCCTGGGTGGCTCAGTGGGTTAAGCCACTGCCTTCGGCTCAGGTCATGATCTTGGAGTCCTGGGATCGAGTCCCGCATCGGGCTTTCTGCTCGGCGGAGAGCCTGCTTCCCTCTCTCTCTCTCTGGCTGCCTCTCCGTCTACTTGTGATTTCTCTCTGTCAAATTAATAAATAAAATCTTAAAAAAAAAAAGCAGTTACTGACAAGGAAGGATTTACATCTGCCACTTTCTGTTTATTTTCCACGTGTCGTATCTTTTTTGTTCCTCTATTTCTCCATTACTGACTTCTTTTGTGTTCAATTTTTCTTGTGTATTATTTTGATTCTTATATCTTTGTATATTTTTAAAGTCATTTTATCAGTGACTACCTAGGGGATTATAAATATTTTCTTAAATGTATGACAACCTAATTTAAATTAATGTCAACTTAGTTTTAATAGTACGTGGAAACTATGTCCTGTACAGCTCAGTCTTCCTCACCTTTATTATACCATCACAAATTATGTCTTAGTACATTGCATGCCCATTAACAAAGATTAATAATTATTGTTATATGCATGCACTTGTCTATTAAATTATATAGGAAAAAAGAGGATTTACAATCCAAGGACATGTAGTTACCTTTACTTGTGTGTTCTTTATTTCTTCATATGAATTTGAGTTACTGTCTAGTGTCCTTTCATTTCAACCTAAAGGACTTCCTTGAGCATTTCCTGAATGATAGGTTGACTAGCAACAAACTCTCTCTGTTTTTGTTTTTCTGGGAATATCTTAATATTTCCTTCATTTTTGAGGAATAGATTTGCTGGATATAGAATTCTTGCTTGACAATATTTTTCTTTCAGTACCTTAACTGTGTCATCCCACTGTGTAGAAATCTCCATAGTTCAGTTGAGAAATCAGCTGTTAGTCTTATTGAAGCTCCCTTTTAAGTGTGGAATTATTTCTCTACTGAAGCTTTCAAGATTCTCTCTTTGTCTTTTTGATAATTATTTTTTGACAATTTGATTATAAAGTGTCTTAGTTTGTTGCTCTTTGAGTTTATCCAACTTAAATCTTCTTGTCCCTCAAATCACATAATATCTATTGATCCATTTTGAAGATTCTTTCTTCTGCCAGTTTAAATCCACTGTTGTGCCCTCTTGCTTATTGTATTTTTCAACTCCAGAATTTTCATTTGGTTCTTTTATATATATATATAATTTCAATGTCTTTATTGACATTCTTTATTTGATGAGACATTGTCATCATAGCTCCTTTACTTCTTCAGAGATGGGTTCCTGTCATTCATTGATTGAATTTAAAATGACTCCTTTGAAGTCTTTGTTAAATCTGACATCTGGGCTTCCTCATGGCATTTATATTGCCTGCTCCCACCTTATGTATAGGTTACACTTTCTTCTTTCTTTGCCTGTTTCACTTTCTTATTTTGGAAACTGTACATTTTAGGTAATGTAGCAACTCTGGATAGAGATTCCCCTTCCCTACTCTGGGGCTTGATTTTGTTTGCTTGTTTGCTTATTTATTTGTATCTTGGCCTGGCTTGACTATTGTCGTGAAGTCTGTGTCCCCAGCAGTGTGAGGCCTCTCATCTTGGTCCTCAGAGGGCAGACACAGCCCTGGGCAGGTGCACAGTCGCCCTGGGACAACAGTGGCTTTAGTGGGGGTTCTTTATGTCTCCCTGATCTCTCTGTTAAGCTGTCTCCCTCATTTGGCATCGCACCCAGCTTTTAGGCTCCACTAATTGATGGCTGAGGGCTCTATTATTTTCAGGAATGCCCTGGAGCATAAGTTGCTACATAGTCCATTCCAACTGATCTTGGGTAGGCTAGTTTTTAAGGCCATTCTTTGAGATTTGTTCTACTCCTCAAAGGGGTTCTCATAACTGTGTATTTTCTTGGTTCCCTCTAATAAACTAGCTGGCCTAGTCTTAGCCTGTTGCTCTCATAGAGCTACCAGCCTTCTCTTAAATGCATCCACAGAAATCTCTATTGTTTTCAAGAGGATGCTCAGGCTTGAACTTGTCCTGATTCAAATAAAGTCAGTTTTTTGGGGGGAGAATTTTGGATTAATCTGTTCTGGACTGCCACTCTCCACAGGCAAAAATCTCTGAGCCACTGCACAGGGCTCTGGGCAGGGGAGGGAGCCTTTGGTCTTCTTGGCTTGCCTTTTCTAGTGTGGCACTGCTTTCCTTCTAACAGGCTGTGGTAAAGGTGACAGGACCCAAATATTCTAACCTTGTTGCACCTGGGTGGAGCCTCTGCCTGATGGGTGGGAGCTGGGTGGAGGAAGGGAGCCACTGACTTCTCAGCCACACTCACCAGGAATTTTACCCCTGCAACTCAGAGTTGGAAGGGATGAGACATGCTGGCAGGTAGCCTATCCCCACTGAGAGACTGGATCCCTTAATTGGGAGCCAAGGGCAGAGGGAGCCCCATCTTCTTGGGCACACCCACCCAGTGTAGAGCTTTCCTTAGATTGAACTGGTGGAGTTGGGGGGGAAAGGAGGGAGTAATTTATGGTTCAAGTGCCATAGACTCTGATTGTTCTTACTGAGTTGGTTCTCCCCCAAGATTAAGTGGGTGTTCTTGAATAAATGATACTTCTTCATTTACTGTATGTCCTTAGGACAATTTCCAGAGACTTGAAGTTGTTATTGTTGGTTTTCCTTTTAGTTGTTTTCATCAGTTATGGCTGTTGTGCTGGGAAACAGGTCCATGGGGCTTGTCATGCCACTGTTCCAGAAGTGGATCTCTTGAGACAGGTTATTCTTCACCTAGCTTGGGACCAGAGCAGTGAGAAAGGGGGAGGACTCCCTATCTGTCAGTGTAAGTGATGGGGACACAAATCTAATTATGCCATAAAAGGAAATGCACATGTGGTTAGAGGCACAACTGACCCATAAGAAGCTGCCAAGGCTCTGTCTCTCCCTCTTTTTTAACTTGGCCTCTTCTGCAGAGACTTCCTCCTGTCAGCTCTCTGCATAAGCAGCCCCAGGCTCGTCCTGTGAGCTCACCAATCCAGGGAGGGAAGGTTTCTTTATCCCAGTGTCCAGATCTCACAGAGGGCACTCGCCTGCCTCCTCCTGTACCAGTCACTGCAGCCAAGCACCAGGTATGGGTTATGACCCAGCCAAGGTAGGTGGGGTGTGATCACACACCCTGGAGCCACAGAGGGTGAAGCAGGGCTCTTCCCAGCAGAAAGAGGGGTGCTGGTTTGGGAAGTTAACCAATGGCCTCTACTTGCCCCTTTTAAAATGTGCTTACAGACACACACAATTTTGTATACAACTGATTTTTCCCAAGCTGTAAGTCTCTTTCGTGTGTTCAGAACTTTAAAAAAAAAAGACTTTGTGAGAGTTGCAACTCTTTTAACTGCACTCTTCCTGCAAAAACGAATGGCCAGCCAGTTCCTGAAACGCTGAAATGAATTCAAGTTGCGCAAGTGAAACAAAGAGCAAACTTGAATCCCACCCAGAGGTAGACTTCTCCAAGAGGGCTGCGGTTGCTTCGTTTTAATAAATTGAAATTACAGAATGGCCTTTGACATGGCAATTTTCACATCATTTTGGACATCAAATTGATTTTGACTCTGTTTCGATGGCAATGAGGCTGAAAACTCTGACTCACGAAAGTGCAGGATAATAAACTGATCTTGCCTAGCTTTGCTGGATGAGGGAGGCCTCACTGGGTTGGTTTTCCACCAGCGTGAGGTCATCTCTGGCAGTGTGTGCCTCCTGGAGGTTGTCTGGGGCAGCAAGCAGCCACCGGTCCAGGGTCACACAGACTGGGGGATGAGGGAAGTGCTGACACTGTCTTGCGGGGTCTCTAGGTGTTTGCACACAATCCTGATGGACACAGTGTCCCGACCCTGCAGTGGCCTGGCCTCCAGCTCTGGAAGGTTCTCTCCTCTCTTCCTCATTCCATATTCCAGTGTCTTCCTGGCCAAAGACTTCCACTGTTGTTCAGCAGCTTCCACGAAGGACTTGGATTTACCTCATTCATGTAGCTACGCCTGTCTGCCAGCAAAACCAAGGCTCAGGCCAGCTCCTCTCCTGAAGTTCTCCCGAGGTTTGGGTTTGCCTTCCTTCCCTAAACCTGACAATCCCTCCTGGACTGGGACAGGCTCATCAAGGTTGCCCTCCATTAGGTCCCTTGAATTCTGCCAAGAGAGTCCCAACTCCACGTTCCACTTCCGTTTTGGGACAAAACCCTCAAGAGAGGTGGAACTCCAGCTCTGAATCTGAGAATATTTATGGGGCCACAGCAGTGACCAGAACTTGTGTGAGTGTCTGTCATGGTTGTGTCTGCTGGAGTGGAGCACACCCCTAGTGCCCCCATCCTCATGCACACCTGGCCCCTCCTCTCCCACCAGCTCTTGTCCCCTTCTTGGCTCCTTTTACAGAAAAAAATGCCCCCAAGGGGAATCACTATCACCAGTTTCTCTTAGGAGAGTGGGAGAGTCTCTCTTACCCCCCTTAATCAGGCTTCTGCCTTCATTAGTCCTCCAAACCTGCCCTCCTCGAGGTCACTGGTGACTTCCGAGTTGCCACATCTACTGGCTAGTGCTCAGTTCCCCTTGGTGGCCTGTCTCAGGATGGGTCCCTCCTGTTCCTGACATGGTTTGCAGGATACCTTGTTTCCTGGTCTTTTGACCCCCTTACTAAGTGTTTGCTGCTCCTCTCCCTTCTCTCCCCACCCTGAGTTTTGGCGTCCCCCAGGGCTCCGTCATCCTTGGAGCTCTTCTTTCTCTCTCCACACCCCACCTTGGTGATCTCATCCATCTTGTTGCTTTAGGCACCATCAAAATGCTGGCGGCTCCCAGATTTGTACTTCCAGCCCAGACTTTTCTCCCTTCCTCCACCAACTCCTCATCCATTTGCCTCCTTGACCCTGGGATGCCTAACACAAATATTGAACTCAGTGTGCCCCAAAGCGAACTATTCATCTTACCCCCACCACTGCTGCACCCACCATCTCTGTGGATGGTGAACCTTGGCACAGCAGAGGTCTCGAGTTCTTGCTGATTCCTCTCTCTCTCTCTCACATGCTATGGGCAACTTGTCAGGAGATCCAGAGCTTCCCTTTAAAAATCCACTAGAACCAACCACTGTGCGCCCACCTCAGGCCAAGCTGCCTTCCTCTGCCTGATGACTTCAGTGGTCTCCTCTTGGGTCTCTGTGCTCTCCCAATGTCCCCAGTGTGGCTGCAGGCTGCACCCCCAGTGTCCCCTGGTCTGTCCCCAGTGTAGCCGTGGGGATTTTCCTCTCAAACCCCTTTGTTGGCATATAACTCACACATCATACAAGTCACCCACTTAATGTGTACAGTCAGTGGCTTTTAATATATTCTCAGAGTTGTGCAACCATTACCACAGTCTGCACAGGACATTTTCATCACCCCCAGAAGACCCCTCACTTCTCCAGTTTCACCCTCTGTTCCTTCCTCCCCCAGCCCTAGGCAACCATGAACCTCCTTCCTGTCCCTGGATTTGCCTATTTCCTTGACATCTCAGAGAGATGGAATCCTGCACTATGTGGTTCTCCATCAGTGATTCTTTGATGTCTTCACTCAGATCATGTTTGTCCTCCGCTCAACACCCCACAGCAGCCCCATGTCAGTCATCTTAGGAGATGGCATCATTGCAGTCTCTGAGGCGCTGCGCCATCTGGCCCTTTGCCGCCTTGTACCTGCTGCTTGCTCTTTATCCGCTGATCTGCTCACTCCACCCTCCTGGCTTCTGGTCCCCATGTTCCCGTGGCTCCTCCCTCACCTCTTTCAAGGCTTTGCTCACATGGCCCCTTTTGGTGAGATGTACCCTAACCACTGGAGTATTTTGTGGTGGCCGCAGCACTCCCTATTTCAATGTCTTTCTTGCTCCCCACTGCACTGGTGGTCACCCGGGCACTCTGCGTGTTACTTCTCCCCTTGGCAGGGAGTGGCATGCAGCTGGTGGGTGTGTTCCAGGAGCAGTCTGGGGCCCATAGGAGGCCCTCAGTCAGTGGCAGGGGGATGATCCGTGCGCACCAACAGGAGACAACTGGAACCCTGCTCTGTGGAGAGGTGTCGGCACTTTCTGGGGAACTAGAGCTGCCCCCCACAACTCCTCCATGGGCTCCTTCAGGGCTTAGGAGACACATCCATGCACCCCCCCGCTGCTATGTGGGTGGAACTCTCTCAGCTGCTTCCAGGCCATGGGGCAGCCCCACTCTTCCAGAGCCTGTGCCTTTGCCAAGGTCTAAGAACAGGGCTCAGCGTGTATAGTGTTGAAGGATGGCCACGGCTTTCGTAGGAGGCACTTCTGCTCTGGGTAACTCACCAGTGCTCCTTCCACATGGATATCCACAAGAGCAGCCCGTGCTCCACCATGTTTTAGGAGAGAGAGAGGTGGCAGCTTCTTTAGATTTGTAGCTTTGTGCTTCCTCTGTCAGTACCTTGTGGGATGGCAAGCCCTGGGTGATTTCAGGGATGAGGGTAAGACCAGGGAATAGGCTTGCTTCTTGCCTTGAAATTTTTCAGTTGAAGCCAGCACCTCCCCCCACCCCCCCCCCCCCCACCCTCCGGATCACAGAGTTCTAGAAGAGGCTCCAGAGCAGGAAGCTCTTCCAGGCACTATCACTATCACACAGTGGCTCCAGTAATTATCTATCGGCTGAGCTCAGACAGCTGCAGCCCCACTGCCTGCCACTGGGAAGCACCACTTAACTGATGTGATTGGATTCAAAGGAACTAAAGGGATTTCGCAGAGGGAAAGTCTTTGCGAAAATCCCTGTATCAGACGTCCTGATGGCCTGTGCATGTCCCTGGCTTAAGGTCTCTGGCTTTGTCTCCATATTTTTCGTTGGGGTCTTAGGAACTCAGTCATGGTCTAGAGGGAGGCATTTCCTGGCAGATTTGGTACTTAGATTCCCTTTCTGTCCTCGTGGGAATCACCAGGACCATCTTCCCCAAGCACCTGGGGAAAGTGTCCTTTCTGTGCTCACAGAGGAGGGAGGGGGAATGGTGGCCCCTGGGTCCAGAGTCTACAGCTTGGTGGGGGAGGGATAACCCGGAACCGACTCAGAGAGGGGATGCTAGGGAGTGGCAGGGGGGCACTGCTCAGTGCAGCTGCACCAGGAAGACAGCCGGGACCAGAACTGGGGTCGGGTGGATATGGCGGTGACAGGAACAGGCCTGAGGCTTGAAGAGTTCTGAGAAGGGGCTGAGCCAGGTGAGGGGATGACCCATATCCCTCGGGTGATGAGGGCTGTTGGAGCAGTCCTCATGCAGGGGGGCCCATGGGGCCTGCTAGGAGCTCTGCAGGGGGCTCAGCAGTTCAGATGGGGGCCTTGCAACAGAGAGGAGCAAATTGGTTGGTGTTAGTACTGGATTCTAACTTCAGTCTGGGAAGAAGTGGTCCACTCTCCTTCTGCCTCCCTCCACACTCCCTTCCTTTCCCAAGGCAAGGCCCAACACAGGAGCCCTTTCACTGGCTCCCAGGGAACAAGGCCCTTCCCCTGTGACCTAGAACCGTCTAAGTGCCAGTCCTAGAACATGAGACCAAGGGGCCAGGTAGGTGTCTTTAAGGCCCCCCAACCAGTTCACTTTGGTGTCCATCTGATTTCGACTGGGCCTGGGCCTGGACGTGGGCCTGGCACACTTGGGAAAACTCAGACACACATAAGTGGGCACTTGGTCCTGTGGGCACAAAGGATGTCTCAATTTTGTGCAACCTGAATGTCTCATGGTGTCCTGTGATATGGGGTAGGCTTGTTTTTGGCTCTTTGGTTATTCCCTCATTCCAGCACACACAGACCTTCACCCTGAGCCAGATCGATGGCCCAAGGATGAATCCAAAACATGCTTTTCCTTCAGGAGCTCATGACTTTATAATCCCCGTGGTCAATGTTTTAACAAAGTACAGGCTGCTGTGAGAGTCTAGAAAAGAGAGTGATTGGAGTGACTTGTTCTGTGTGCAGGAGTGAGGAGCTGGGGTATGGAGCTGAGTTTGGGACTGTGCCAGAAAGAGCAAGTAGGAGCAAAGCAAATAGCATTTTCTAGGACCCGCAGCTGCAGTTGCAGTGCAGGGACATTGGTGGGTCTCCAGGACAGGACACAAATGTGTGGGGTGATAGTCCTCTTAGCGGGTCCTGGCTGGTGAGGATCACACTCCAGGGGAGGACTGGGTTAGTTTGGGCTCCACTGCAGGGTCTGACATGCTGAGGTTCCTGAGGAGACTGCTTGGAGGAGATGAGGTCTGACCCCTCCATGGACCATGGAGGGGGGTTGGATTTCAGGCAACAGGGTAGGGAGTGCCAGCATTTGATAACTCCTAGGATGTGGGGGGAAATAGGCGGGTCGTTGACATTTTCCAGGACTGGAGAAGGGAAAAGTGAAAAGTTTTTCTGTGAAGTGAAGAGTTGGCACGGTGGTGTCCCAGGACGCCCCAAGGAGAGTTGTGGGCAGCTGGGGGTGGTGGTGGTCTGGAGCCTGGAGGGTGATGCAGGCTACAAAGGAGCAGGTGTCTGCCAGCCCACACATGGTCTCGGAGGGCAGGCAGCAGGTGTGGAAGGAGGAGGGAGGAGTGAGTGTGAAGCCCCAAGGATGCCCAGCCCTCCGTGGTGAGCAGACAGACTGGGGCGTGGGCGAGCTGGAGTCTGTTGGGCTCTGTCTCCTGTGGGGATCTGGCCTTGCTCACTTTCTGAACATCTCCGTGCAGAGCTGGCAGATTTTCCCTGGGTCTTCCCACCTGGGTGACGTGATGCAGTGTGTTCCGAATTCCCGGAAGAGCAGGGGTCAAGCCCCATGGTGCTGGGGCTGTGTGTAGGATGCCTGCTGGGGATGCCTCTGTGGCAGACAACATGAGTGCAGTCTGGCCGCCCTGAGCCAGAGCAGAATTACTAGGAGGACAGTGTCAGCGGGGAGGCAGAAGCCGGGCTGGGGAAGGACCTGGAAGAGTCCCAGCGGCAAGAGGGGCTGGGCAGCTGTGAGTGGGCATTAATGATCCCGCAGCTTTTCTCCTGCCTTGCCTGTCTCTCGAGGGAGGGGCTGTTTGGTTAGAAGAGGGCTCTGTGCACATGAGGAACAGGGATTGCTGGGAACAGAGTCGGGGAGCTGCTCCAGGAAGGGGGACCCTAGGCACTGGGTATTCGCCCTCTACCTTGGTGCCTGGTTTTCGTCCCCTGCTCAGCCCCAGGGCACTCTGGACGAGACGTGTGTATATATATGTGTGTGTGCGCATGTGGGTTCCTGAGCAGACTAACCCACAGACTTAGCTGTGCAAGAGAGGCCTGGCTTACTTTCATTTTTGGAGAGCCTCACTGTATTTAAAAATGCAGGGGTGCTGCACAGATATGCGAGTCACGGTACATTTCATGTATACATGTGAGATAAAGGTTGTCTCTCACCAGACAGAAACATGCTGCATCAGCACCTGCCGCGTCCACAGTCTCTGATAGGTGGGGGTTCCCAAGATGGACCCGACTTCCTGCTCCACACCTTGCCTGCTCTGTTCACCTGTATGCACAGCCTCCTGGAGCATAATGTCAAAAGTACGTCCCTGATCTCGATTGAAGGCCAGGTCTCCCTCTGGCCTCTGCAGGGGCAGGCCGTGGAATATGTACATGGAATGACCCCCTCCAGACCTGCACATACTTGTCACAGCTGGACCCAGGGGAACATTTCGGGGCCAATACCCCTTGAGCGCCCAGGGCTAGGTGAGCACTTGCTGTACCTGCTGGCCTGGCGAGGGCCAGGCTAAACTTTCTAGTCATTCTACCTGCCTGCCTGCCTGTCTACTCTACCACTGGCCTGCCCACAGGGACCTCCTTCTTCTAAGCCACTTAATCCTGCAATGTATTTCCTCCGACAGCCCAGGCCATCGATCGGGACTCTCAGAGGTTTGATTACAGTGCTTTCTAACAAAGTCAAAAGCAAATTTCCATGGGGGGTTTATAGTTAAGTAATTGCAGCGCTCAGTGTTGTGTGCCACAGCGTAGGAATGTCCGGGATAAGGATGTCAAGAGAAAAAGTCAGAAAACTAAGTAAGGAAGAACGAAAGTGAGCCTTAGTTAGTGAGGCTGGGTGGCCGTGGGAAGCTCTAGCAACCTGGAGAGGGTGAGAAAGGGGAGTTGTACAAGTGAGCCATTTCACGCTTAATTACAATTTCCCATAAAGTACTTAGGGAGCGAGGGTGCACTCTGAACTTGAACAGTTAACGTAATTAAACATTCATGGTGCCTGTGGACCATTTCCTGCCTGGGGATGTCTTTGGAAGCAGAAGTGATTCTTTCTTCTTGGAGGTGATTTCAAGAGCAGAGAGGGACAGGCATTTCTTGGAGGGCTGGACCTTGGGGGATGTGTCCCTGAGCTGCAGGCAAAGGCAAGACCTCTCAAAAGAGTTCTTGCTTGGAGCAGCTGGAGGCCCAGGCAAGGGGCAAGAAACAGGGGTCTGGTGTTTGTGGCCTATGAATCTTTGACCATTGCCTCCTTTCCCTCGAGTTTCTGGCTAGGCCCTGAAGGCCCCCTCGTGTTTCCTGAGCTTCCTCTTATGTGCACTGAACACATATCCTGTGGGTCCCTGTGCCTATTTTGACAGAAAAATAAAAGGTGATCCAAGAGGTCCTCATGTTTCAAGAAAAAATGGGGGAGAACATATTTTTTTCTGGAAAGGCAGCCCATTTCCCAGTGTTTCACAGTAAACCAGGTCAGAAAGAGAAAGGGGAGGACATCATGAAACACACCCAGCCTTGCCACCTGTCCCTGCAGCCACGAGTCCGTGCACTTGGTACCATAGGCATGAGGTACTGAGGACCACGGAGGCCCCAGGGAGGGTTGCTTTGGCAGCACACTAGGCCTGGGCTCAGAGACCAGGGTACAGTGTCACGTGACACCTGTGGGTCCTGGGTGGAGTGCCGGCAGCCACAGCAAAAGCCCTCCCAGTGGGAGAGGGAGAAGAGAGTAGCAGCAGCCAGACCCCCTGGCTGCCTTAGTGCACCGCCCCTGTAAGCAATGGCCAGGAAAGCAGCCACTGTGCCTTCTTGAGTGTCTGCCTGCAACTGCTCCTGCCAGGAAAGTGCTAGCTGTGGCTGCTTCCATGCCTGCAGCCTCCCCCTAACCTCCCAGCCTCAGTCTGCACAAGGGTAACAGCTGCTTTCTGCTCACCAACAGGTAATTTGGGCCCCCATTTACTGATTCATTTTGTCAAGCCCCATGTGGGTGCCTGGGGACCTGGAGCAGAGCCAAAGGTGTCCTCGGTCTTCCAGGAATTCATGGTAGAGGGTATGAGTTTGTGAGCATGGATGTGTGAGCGTGACCATGAGCGTGGGTTTAAGTGTGCACCTGTGCATGCCAGTTTGAGTGTGTGCATGAGCAAGTCAGCAAGTTTGTGATAGTGACATCGCACAGATTGCTGTCATGGGGGTCATGCGGTGTGGGGCCTTGCAGATGGTTGGTACTGACATACTTCATGAGCGAATGAATGAGTGAATGGATAGATGGAAACAAAGGGTTTGGGGGCAGGGAAGGAATGACTGACTTGGCCTAGTGGAGAAGACAGGTGATCAAGAATAGTCCCAAACAGGAGGAAGATTGGGGCTGGACTTTGAAGGGGCAGGACTCGCCAGGCAGACAGCGGTTGGTTGGCAGGCGGGGGGCATGGAGGCTGGTCCTGCCCCACAGAGCAGTGTGCAGAGGCCTCAGCTGGGAGAGAAGCCAGCAGGCAATGCAGGCAGCAGGGACCGGGTCTGGGTCACTCAGGGTCTTAGTGTCTGACTTGGTGGTGCAGGAGATGGGAGCAGCAAGCCCCAACCGCACGAGTCCCTGGGTGTCCAGGTGTCATGTGTGCATAGCAGTGGTGGCACCCCCAGCACCCTCACTGGGCCAGGGAGGAGCTCTGCAGTCCATGAGCTGTTGAGCCCAGACCCAGAGCAACGACTCATCCACTCTGTGTCTCAGTGCACACCTGGCTGAGTCCCATCTGCTTCAAACCCAGGAAAGAAAACCCCAGACCTTTTAAAGCAGAACATGATGATTTTTGTGGTTCCTGCCTGCCTAGCTGCCTGTCTGTCCTCTGGAACCTTTGGGCTGTCCAGAATGGCCTGGGGTCTGGTGAGCTGGCTCTGTGCCATCCTGTCTGCAGCAAGGGCAGCCCTCGGGTAGCCATGGGGTCCATGCTTGGAGTGCACCCCCCCCCCCAATTTGTTAGGAAAGACCTGTGTGAGACTGTGTCACAGATTAAATTTACAGTGCTCAGCACTTGCTCTGATTTCTCATTTCCTCCCCACTCTAAATGGGGCTGATCAAATTAAGCCCTGTCAACACCAAGGGCTGACAGGAGGCTGGTGCTGTGTGGTGAATGTAGCGAGCATGCCTTGGTGGCTGCTGTGGAAGCATGGCAGCTCCACACCTCTGGGGAGCAGGGGACCTCCTTCCCTCCTCAGTGCCTGCAGGCTGTGGCCTTTCAAGGCAGGAAGGATCATGGGAGAGGGACATGTGGGGTCCACCAGGGCTAGTTGGTGTCCCCCCCAGGACACCAGCCCCCAGGCTTCTGAGCCCACTGAGCTCACATAAGAAGACAAACAGGATGAAACCCCATTATCTGCGGGCTTGGATGATGTGCCGGGGTGGGGAGGGGGGCAGGTGCCTCTATGTGCCAGCCATCTCTTCTGTGCCTTGGGTCCAAAAAGGGAGGTTCACAGTAGGCTCCTCCCATGCTTCCTCCCTGTGGAAAACAGAGAAAGGCTAGAAAAACAGTGAGGGAGGCAGGGCCTGCCTGACATTCCCTGGGAGACAGGGCAGGGGGGATGGGGGCGCTCTGGGCTCCCAGACCCAGGACTTGACAGAAGACTCTGGAAGAGGAATCCCTCCCCCGTGGAGCTCTTGGGCTGCTCCATGGTGTCCACCCTGCCAGTGTCCCCTGCCCACTCCATGGACCATCAGTCAAGATGCAGTTCCCTCAAGGCTGACTCACTGCATCCCCTTGCACCCCCGCATCAGTGGAGAGCCAGGTGCAGTCCCTGGTCACTCACTTCTGCTCCTTCAGCAGGCTCAGGACAGGGACAGACATGAGGAGCAGTGGTCAGTGGGCCATCTCTCCTGGTAGAAATCCTTCCTCCTTCAACTTGCCCCGTGAGGTGTCTTTGGGATCTTCCAGTCTGTGTTCCTGTGTGTCCACTGCCAGGTGTTAATAAGTGCAAGGGCCCTGTGTGTGTGCACCTCCCAGGGCACGTGCTTGTGAGTGGAGTTCTGTGAAGGTGAAGGGCACCCCTAGCCCCTGGAGCCTTGCAGGCCACCAGGATGCACAGTGGCCCTGAAAATGGATGCTCCGTGTCTCCCTCCTACTGTCAGCTTGTCACGTAGAGCATCTACAGTTCCAGCTCATAGCAAGACACCAGCAACACAAGGCTTGAGTCCTGTGGGGTGCTAAGCCAGCTGAGACACTCTTACTTCTCCAGGTCCTTGTTAGAGCCCAACACCTTGGGGCTGAAAGTGGACAGGATGAGACAGAACAGGGGGTCTGCAGGCTCATGGTGCTGTGGATCTGTGATGAGGTCTCCAGCTTGGTGGGGGCCCCCTGATCCTTGGAGCAGCCTGTTAGCTACTGGTCCCCAGTGCAGCTGGCTCGGAGTGGACCCATCTGAGGTCTGTGCAATGGGCTGAGCTGGATGCTGGAGTCAGACATCTTCCCCACGGCCCCATGCTACTGTGAGGTTATGGGTTTGAGTGTGACCCTCTCAAGTGTGCTCCTCCCTCTGCATCAGAAAGAGTCCCTTCCTGACCCACGGGGCTGCTACAGAGAATAAATAGGGATATCCATAAAACCCTGGTGCTCCCTGTTGCTGATGCCTTCTTCGTTGTCAGTAGTGGGGGCCTTTCCCCATCCAGCCACTGATGAGGCTATCTAGAGAAGTCTTTGTCTTAAGAGGGTGGCTGGGTGGTACTGCATGGCCCACCATCCAGTGGCACCCTGAGTTCTGGCGTCAGCCAGGGAACTACAGATCTTGGCCCCATCCCCTCCATGTGATTGGCCCTGCAGGGGGAGCAGGGGGTGGTGCAGGGAGTGGTGGGGGAGCAGGGGACCATCCCAGGGCTGAGGGAAGCAGCTTTAATTTCCTGCATCTTGATTATGGTCTGGCCTGAGAGGGCCTCTGGCAGGGCTGGCCAGCATCGCACTCCTCCTGCATGTGTGTTGGCACCAAGCTCCCCCTAAAGCACTAGGTCCCCTCCCTGCTTTGTTCTCACCCTCTCCACATGACATGGGGCTCCACAAAGGGATCTGAGGTTGGCTGCTGAAGAGAAATGCCTTGGAACTTGGTTTTGGAGAGTCTGAAGACTAATGAGGAGCTGGTTCCTGGGGAGGCGTGAGTTAGGGCCAAGGCAAGAGGGGGTGGGGGCAGGTGCCAGGAACCCTGAGGGTGAGGAGGGAGTGGACTTTGTGGGTCGGAGAGAAACAGGCCCTCTCCTTGTTTGGGGCCTGGGTGCATGCAGTGTCATGGCCTGAGGTGGGGGGTGCCGCTGGAGGTGTGGGTAGTGGAGGTGCCTGGAATTCTGTGGGGGAGGTGGTGACTGAGGACCTTCCTGGGAGTGATGCCCAGGAGGCTGCTGGATGTCCAAATCCAGGGCTCAGGAGCATGAAGGGAGCTGGTGATGGGATTTCCCTGCTTCTGATGTGCTTGTACAAGAGGTGCATGGGGGTGGGGGTGGAGGCGCCAGGCCTGTGGCCCCCTCATTGACCATTAGTATCCCACTCTCCAGCCTCCCACTCTCCCACTTCTCCCACATTGAAAATGAAATCCTGGGGAATCCTCCCTTCTGTTGGGACCTGTGGGTGTCTGTGTTTTGTTCTGAAGTTCACAGTAAATATTTTCATTAAGCGATCTGCCAGTCTCTCCATTGTATCCTGCCATCTGGCCGCTGTGTGCTGGGTAGCGGCGGTGAGGAGGGAACTTAGGGCCAAACTCCCCTTCCCTTGGCTGAGTGCCCAAGGAGAGGATGTTCGGTGCCCTAGACACTCCAGCTGGTCCCACAGACCTGCCCTGCAGTGGCTGTGCACGGGAGCTTGCCAGGGAAGTAGGCTTTCAGTTTCTGGACCCCAGGGACCTGATTGCTGAAGGAGCCCTCGTACACCCCTGACGGGGTAGATGGGCTTCTGGGGCTGACAGGATGGTAGTGTGGGGTGAGCGGGTAGGTATGGAGGAGCTGAGGCCTTGTGGCTGGGATCCAGAGCTGGGATGGGGGCGTTTGGGGCCCTCCGTATGAAGGCTGCAGACGGTGGGCCCCTCGAGCTGGGACCTGCGGGTGTTTGCGGCCAGAGAGCTGGACTAGCTCTTGTTTTGGTCCTGGTGCTGCTACAGGGATCTTGGGAGGGCCTTAGGGCTCCTGGTCATTCAGCAGGCCCTTTTGGCTTTGGCCTGACCTCAGTGATCTCAGTATCTCTGCCAGAGCCCCATATATCTGGCAGGTCCTCTCACTTCCCAAGGACACATATCTTTGGAGGCCAAACCAGAGCTTGAACCCTTTCCCCTGGCTACTTACCTTAAATCCACAGTGGACTTTCCCTGTCCCTACCCTGTCTGCACTGGGATCTTTCCAAACGGAGGAGGTGCAACAGAGTGGCACCATTTGATATTAATCGTCTGAAGGCGTATGACTACAAAATCAGTGGTGTCTGGCTTACTTTTGACAGTGCATGTGATTACACATGCGTGTGTAGGGTGGTACCTTTTAGAATTTTTGTGGCTACAAGAGACAGAAATCCAAATGAACTGTCTCAGAGCTAGAAAGCCTACGAGTGTGACAGCTTCAGGCATGGCTGGATTCAGGAACTAAATGGTGTCATCTGTTCTCTTCATTTCTGCTTGGCATCAGGATTCACTGGCTCACCTGGGCCATGTGGGTATTTCTGGGGTAGGGGTTCCTTGGGTTTGGCTCCCCCTGAGCCATGTGACCTGGGAGTGGCAAGGGTGGTTCATCAGAGGGAAATCAAGGAGCAGTACCTAAAGGAGAAGCAGATTGTGTGGTTCAATGTAGGCCGCTCCATAATCTCCAGCTGGGCAGCTGGGTGCCAGGCAAGCCTGGATATTCCTTGTCCACCACTGAGGAGCTTCCGTTGCCCCATACCCTGGGAGGGCACATTCTGGGGATAGTCCCTGATAGAGAAGCCAAGAGAAATTTCTTTTCCCTTCTCTGGAGCTCCCATTTCTGACCTGAAACTCCACAAAAGCAAGCAGGCCGGGGACTTGAGGCAATCTATGGACCTTCCAACTCTTGTCTCTGAAAGTCCTAAGCAGCTGTTACAAATGCAGCCCTGATGAAGGAGCACTGAGGGGCTGGCCTAGCCCCCGGGGCCCCTCCCATGCCTCCCCTCCACCTCGAGTCATAAAAAAGACACTGGATGAGCTGTGCCTGCTGGCATTGCAAAAAAATTAATTCCGATTTGGTCATAAAGTTATAAAGGGCTGGGATGAAATAATCCTAATGAGCTTCTTTTAATAAAGCTCACCAGTGGGGCCCTGTGCTGATGATCCCCTCGGGGCTGAGCCTGCTTTCTGCTTCCCAGAGCCTCCAAGAACCTGCCTGCTTCCAAGCAGGCCTTTTGCCATGTCCTAATTATGCGTCTACATAAACATATTTTATCTTAATGATCATCTTTAGGGGAATTTGCAGTCACGGAGGGCTTGTCTTGAGGTTGTTAACAAATGGGGGGATGACTTTCCTCCCGATGACCTCCCCTTAGTAGGGCTCCAGCATGCTCCTTGGGGTTCCAGGCTGCAGGTGCCCAGGATTCTGGTCCCCTGGGCCTGGCCTGCCATTCATGCTAGGGCCTGGTGTTTGCAGCAGGAGGGCCTTGGTCTAGCTCTGCAAGTGTCACTCTCCGCTTATGCAGAGCACTGCCTTCAGTCCTCCTCATCGGGATTTGGGCTTTGGGAGCTCCTGAGCACTAGGAAGGGAAAGTTTCTGGTTCTCATTCATGTGCCTAATGAATGGGCAGCAGCAGGTCCCCCAGTGAGCTTGTCCACCCGCCTCTGTGCTTTCCCAGCAGAGGCTGGGGCAATTATGGCGGGGGACCTGGACCACACACTGGCCTTGGCCTTGGAGTCCAGAGGCTGCCCAGCACGGAGATCATAAAAAAAGCATTTAGCTGTATTTTCTTCTGGCACTTCTGGGACTTCATTTTCAATCTTCTGGGCCATCAGTCCACCTGGAATTTGTTTTTGCTTACTATCTGAGGCCAAGATTTGATTTCCTCCATCTATGACCAGTTGTCCCAACATCATTAAAAAAAAAGAAACCACAGGACGCCTGGGTGGCTCAGTTGGTTAAGCAGCTGCCTTCGGCTCAGGTCATGATCCCAGCGTCCTGGGATCGAGTCCCACATCGGGCTCCTTGCTCGGCAGGGAGCCTGCTTCTCCCTCTGCCTCTGCCTGCCATTCTGTCTGCCTGTGCTTGCTCTCTCTCCCTCCCTCTGACAAATAAATAAAATATTAAAAAAAAAAAAAAAGAAACCACCTCTCTGCATGCACAACAGGCTTGTTCCCCTCTCCTCCCCCACTTGCGGGGAGTGACCATTCTAAGGTGGTCATAGAGTATCCTTCGGTCATTGTGTATTTTTGCAAAATCCTTGCTTGAGTGTGGGTGTGTCTAACTGGCCTAAATGGTGCTGCATTGTACATCTTGCTGTTTCTTACTTTCTGCACTTGGTACTCTCTTTCCAAGATCCCTCTGTCGTGTCTGTGGATGCCAAACTTCTGATCTCTGCATAGCACTGTGTGGCATGCACCTGCCACATTCTGTCCCTTCTCTTGCCCTCTGATGATAGCCAAGTTGCCTCAGACTCCCCAAAACCTGCCCAAGCATTGCTTCCTTAAGGATTTCAAGAGGCATGCCCATCTGCACACCTTGTCCAGAGCAGTAAAAAATGGCCCACAGGGCAACCGTTGCTCCAAGGAGGGCCTGGGATATCCTATAGCTATCCTGTGTCTTTATGTCATAGACAAAAGTGAAGTTACTGGCCGTCAGGGTCTCTTACACATAATTGACTGAATGGTACCAGAATGTCCACGCCTGGTCCACTCCCACCAGTTACCAACCCTGGCTTTCAAACTGCTACCCTCTTATTTACTAGTTTTGTTTACTATTTTATTTTTTTGATCAGCTGCTTATAGTTTGCATATAAATGAATATCAAGAGTTATTAATACTACAAAGGAGGGCAAGCACACGCCAGTTGTGCAAGGACAGGGCAGCACTGGTCCCTGCCGATAGAGGCTCTAAGAGGAAGTGAGAATGGTCTCTAGGTCCGTGGTCTGATTTCCCCTTCTCTGGGAGTTGACAAGTCCCCTTCTGGGTAAGTTGCAAGCAAGGTCACCAGTGAGGCTTGGGCAATATGGGGCTCTTCACACTGGGGTGCTTAGCAAGACTGAGGTGTGGACCGGGCACTGGAAATGCAGCAAAAGGACAACCAAAGGGAAGGGGCTGCCTCCCACTCTCAGAGAAAAGCTGAGAACTTCTCTGAGGGACACACATGCGCTCAGCAGAGCATCAGGGGAGAGACCCTTAGGAACACATGATCAAGACAAGCCAAGTCCTCATGAGAATCTGGGCCAAGCCATCCTGGGCGTTCTGTCCTTGGTTTAAAAAGATGGCCTGGGGGCACCTGGGTGGCTCAGTGGGTTAAGCCTCTGCTTTCGGCTCAGGTCATGATCTCAAGGTCCTGAGATCAAGCCCATGTCGGGCTATCTGCTCAGCAGTGAGCCTGCTTCCCACTCTCTCTCTGCCTGCCTCTCTATGTACTTGTGATCTCTCTCTCTGTCAAACAAATAAATAAAATCTTAAAAAGAAGAAGAAGAAGAAGAAGAAGAAGAAGAAGAAGATGGCCTTATGGAAGTGGGGAGTTGGGGGGGCTCTTTGTGATACCCGGCTGTCTCTGGGGTCACACTGCTGCGGGATGGCTCAGCTCTCTCCACATCTGTTGCAGTGCTGCCTCCTGGGAGCACTCCCTCATCCTCCGAGGGATTCTCTTCTTATCTCCTGCATTGGGTCTTCTGTTTCCCAACTTCATTTCCCTAAAGGAGGGCATCTTTCAGTAGCTTCCTGAGAAGGGGTGCCAGACAGATTAACACTTTAGAGAACTTACGTGTCTGGAAATGTGTTTATTCTACTTTCTTAATGGAGAATTTGTGTGAGTATAGGATCCTAGTTGGGAAATAGTCTTGCTTCAGACTTTCAAAGGCTTTGTGCTATTGTGTTCCTCTTTGAATTTGGGGAAGTCTGAACACATTCTGATCCCATTGCTCTGTGTGCCCCCTGTAACTGCCTCCCCCAGTTACTTCCCATTCTCTGTGATGGTATGCAGAATCTTCTCTGTGTTCTGGAATACCATGACTCTGAGCCACAGTGCGGGTCTACTTTGATCTATGGTGTTGGGTACTAGCCAGGCCCTTACATGTTCCCATTGTGAGATTTCTTGAATTATTTCACGACTTCTTTCCCCTCTCTGTTTTCCCTTTTCTGTCTTTATGAAGCTTCTTTTATATGGATATCTACATCCAGTCTGGTCCTCTATTTTTTTGGACTTTCTTCCTTGATTATTCAACTCTCTGTCTCATTGTTTTACCAGCCAGGGGATTTCTCAACTTTACCTTCCAGTCCTTCTACTGTGTTTATAATTTCTGCTGAAATAGTTTTAATCTCAAAGGACCCTTTTTATTGTTTCCATCCTGTCCTTGTTTAATGGATGTAAGCAACATCTTCTCCTAGCTCTCTTCTCAGAGGTTACCGATGGTAGATTTTCCCCCACCTTCCTGTAGGTCTCTTTCCCCTCCACTTTCCTCCTGTGAGTTGTTTGCTTCATCTTGGCCTCCATCTGCCACATCTGGGGCTTTCCCCAGGAGACCCGGTGATCCCTGGCCATCCATTCACATGTAAAGTTGGGCAACAAAGGAAGTGAGTGGGAGCTTGATGCATGTAGATGCAGCGAACCATGGACCACCATACTACCTTTCAGTTTTTGATTGACTAGATTGCCTAGAGAAGAGCCCTTGCAGTGTCCTGCTTGGACAGGAAAGGCCTGACCTCCTGCATTCTGGGGGTGAATTGTGGAAGGGGGCTAGTGCCTCAACATTGATTTGGTCCTCCTGGTTTTCATTTGGTGCCTCTGCTCTCAACCACACCTGGTGCCTGCAGCCCAGAGACAACTTCTTTTCCACCTTTCTGAGAGAAGGAGCTCCCAGACTGATGCCAGTGTTAGTTATCAGGGCTGTTCTTCGGGCACGGTGTATGGGCAGGGGATTTGGCCTCAGCCACCAACTAGTCCTGTTTATTTCAATCCGCCCTTCACTCCCACATCCAGAAGTGCTTGGTGCCTGTGGTGAATTTTATGATACAGACTGGAGAGTCTCTTAATTCTCCTCATTGCCAGCTTGGGATTCAACTTTCTCAGATATACGAAGTCCATTACTACGAGACCATCTGCTTTCCAGCCTCCAACAGTTCTGTTAGTTTTTCCTCAGCTGCTCTCCTTGTCCTTGTAGCCTTGTGATTTAAAAAAAAAAAAAAAAAAAAAAAAAAAAGGCACTTTACCAAAGTTGTAATGGGTTCTAGAAAGGAGCTCAATTGGATGCATATTTTCAGACTCTCATCTTACCCTATGTTTGGATCTGTGTCGGGACTTTGGATTCAGTAACATTTTTAAAAACATCTTTATTTATTTGACAGAGAGAAAGAGAGTGAGCACAAGTGGGGAGGAGGGCCAGAGGGAGAGGGAGAAGCAGGCTAAACAGGGAGCCTGATGTGGGGCTCTGACATGGTTCCTGAGCCAAAGGCAGATGCTTAACCAACTGAGCCACCCAGGCATCCCATGCATCCTATGCATTTTAGTACCATTGATCTGTCTCTCCTGACACCAGTGTTACTATGTACTAACTTGTGTTTTGTGATATTAAACATGTTAAACATAGAAACAATGTGAACATACTTTGTAATGTGTTCAGTTAATTTGAAAAGGAAGTATGTCCCCATTATTATTATTTTTCAAGATCTTCAAGATTTTTCTGGCTCTGGTCTCATAATCTTCCAGTTACATCTTGAGAGTAATGTTGTTGGGTTTTCATAATTCCTTGGTAGAGATCATGTTGAATTTGTAGATTGATTTGGAGGAGAATCACCTTGGTTATTTTGATGGGTTTTCATAATTCTTTAATGGAGATTATGTTAAAATTTGTACACGGATTTGGAGAATCAGCTTGCCATCCAGGATTGCATTGTTGTGTCTCCATTTATTGAGGTCTTCCTTTGTCCTTTTGGAGACTTGTAGACTATGTCGTGCTACTCTTTGTGTGGTCTTTATACATTTTGTTTGTTTGTTTGTTTCTAGGTATTTCATGGGGTTTGTTGCTATTGTTGGTAAGCCCTTTCCCCCATTCTGTTTCCTAGCTAGAAAGAAAAGTATTGGGCCTTCACATACCTATTGCACATCAGATGAGAAGCATCTCCTCCCTGGAGGCTTGGTAAAAACTTCTGTAAAGCCTTCTGGGCTTCAACTACTTTCTCAATTTTTTCCTAAGATTTATTCTGGTTTCCTAAACTGATCCGGCGATTAGAATTTCTGTCCTGTGTGTACTCTAGGCTTATTAAAACTGTATCTTTAATTTCTAGTGTTTGGGGTTTGAGGCCATTTCCTCTTTTTTTCTCTCCGATTTTATCTTGTGTTGGTGACTGTGGACTTGATTTTTGAGTTTTCTTGATGTCCTAATACATAGTCACATTTGGACTTGTCCCGAGTGTGCTTGGGAAGGGCACGTTTTCAGGTTGCTGGGCTTAAGCACGAGGCCGTCTCAGTCATGCAGATCCCTGACAGCCACCTGATGTTCAATCTAATTCATCTTTTGTTTTCTGCAATAAATGTATAAAAATGCACCCAGAACAGCGGTTTGTCTCTTTCCTTAGGAAACAGGTTGAAGCTTTGTTAGGTGCATAAAGTTTCCTACCTTTTATATCTTTTCAATGCGTTGTTGATGGGTTTGTCCTGTTAATGCCTCGGATTATATTTTATCTCATAAATATCATTAGGCCTGCTTTTTTGTTATTGTTATTGTTGGCAATTACATGGTACCCTTCTCATTGCCCCCTTCATCTTAACTCCCCCTGGGCTGTTTTATCTTAGCTTTGCCAAGTGTGAGTAATTTACAGCTGGATTTTGTTCCAGCTCCTGCCCCTCTGCCTGTCTCAGCTCCTGCCTCACCTTTGCTCCTGCTGCCGCCACCCTGTCTGGCCTCCCTGGCTCTGCTGCTCCTGCCTCTCCTTTGAACCCTGCTGCAGGGTGCTGGGCTCCCTCCCATTGCCTCTCTGCCCTGGCTCCTTTCCCTCCCAGCCCTGCCTCGACTTGACAGGCACTCGGGAAACAGGCACACAAGACCCCATGGCCCCTGACTGGGGGCCTCTCTCTGAGGTTGGAGAGGCCCTTAACACCCAAGCAGATTCACAAATGAAATTAGAACTGCAAATGGTGGGGTGTTCTGTGAAGGAAAAAAACAAGATGCTATCAGGGAGACATTGGGGGAGGGGAGAGCCTAGTTTAATTAGGATGAAATATGCCTTGTTCCCCTGAGGAGGTGACATTTCAGTTGATACCTGAAAGATGAGAGGGAGCAGGTCCAGTGAGAAATGAGGGGACAATGATTCCACAAGTAGGGGACAGCAGTCTTCTCTTGTCACTGAGAAGTGTCATCTGAAGGCTCTGTGCACCCCATCCCCCCAGAGATATGCGAGCTGGGGGAGGCAGATGAGGGAGCATACTTGTCCCCTAGGCCAGCACAGGAGGACCACGGACCACCTTCCCTCTGGGCCTTTTGAGGGGCTCCTGCTGGGCCTGGTGGAGAGTGCTCAGTTTGGGGAGCAGCCACAGCCAGGGGAAGCATGGCCCAGGTGAACAGGTCAGTGTGGCATAGTCCTGGCTGTGGGATTTGTGAACACACAAAAAACCCTTGAACCTACAGAATCAGCATCTCCCCAACAATGCTCCTGAGGCCTTTGCAGGCCCAAGGGGGCTCTCTTCTCCAGACTAAACGTTTCTGTTTCTACCAGTTTCGGTTTCCCGAAGCCATCCCTCAGGGCTGGTGAAGTCTGGGGATGGTTCTGGGGCCTGTTAATTACATGGGATCCCATGGCCCAAGCTGGGCCCCAGCTTCTCCTTGGCTGTGTGGCTTGTCTTAGTCACTTACTCTTTCGGCTCCTGGGGTTCCTAGATGCTAAAAGGAGAACAGAAAGGAGGACAGTGAGGAGCCTTCTCCTTGCAGTGGGGATCAGAGGGCTGCTGGGGCACCAGAGGTTTGTGCCTGAGGCCACGCCCTGATACGGGACTTGTGCTCCAAAGCCCTTGGATGAGCTTGGCCACTATGACCCACGGATTCCCATGGAGGACAGGTGCTTTGGGATTCCTTGGATCCAATTCTATTTCCCTTATCCAGTCCTTTCCTTGATTCTCTGAGGCATCCTGCTTGATCCCCTCTGGAGACTTGAAAACTGCGGACAGCTCTTGGAAGCTTCTTGCCTTGTCATCCTGCGCCTGCAACATGAGCATCAAAAGCCCCAGCTGCCAGGCAGAAGGGTCCCCTGGCACAGGGAATGCTGGGAACTAAAATCCCTGTTGTTACCCATTGGAAAGATGGGACCCTGCCACAGGTGCCTCTAGTCAGTGGGGAGCCTCAGCCTGCAGGGATCCTGTCTTCTGTCTCTCATGGAGCAGATACCCATCGGGACCAGCAGCTTCTCATTGGGGAGGCAGTGTAGAGGGCAACAGGGGCTAGGGTAGGGCTGGCGTCCTGCCACCGCAGGAGATGGGCAGTGTTGGCAGCTTGTTATCCTGGCCACCAGTAGTGAGGGATGGAACAGAGGGCGGGGTGAGCTCTGTGTCACTGTGGCTTAGCACTCAGGCTGTAGGCATGCAGGAGCTCCAGGGGACGGAGGGGAGAGTGGCAAAGAGCACAACGCCCTGCCCCCGGACACTGAGGGACTGAGAGGAGCAGAGGCTTTCAGGCTAGGTGAGCAGTATTGGTGTCAGGGAATTCCTAGGCAGCTGACCTGGGACCAGATAGGAGCTGGAGCTCCCTGCAGTGGGACTTGGCGTGGGGGACAGGCCTGCCTAGGACCGGAGTGTGGTTGAGTCTCTGCCTGACCTGGGCTCCAGGACTAAGCCCATTGTAGGGAAATGGAAGAAACATCCAAGATTGACAGGGTAGAAGGAATGTTAGCCTGGCTGCTTGTGTAGCCCTGGGCCTGGAGACTTGGAGGACCCTGCTGATCATGGAGCCGCTCCCATGTCCTGTCAGGCCTGAGCAGGGCTGAGGCTTCCAGGGACTGCACTGCAGGGCAGGGCACATGCCTTTCTCCTCAGCTACACTTTGAACTTGGGCTTTGGGGCATCTCTACCGGGCTTGGGTCTTGGGGGAAGGTGTTCTAGAGCATCATGTCCAAGTCACACCCCTAAATCATCATGATTAAAGTAACAACTGGAACAGTAATAATTATGCTTGGGGTGAAATTGTCATTTCTGTTGCATCTTTAGGACACATAGCTGTTTTTAATGGACCTGTAACATAAATTGAGCCAAACACTGTGCTTGCTTGGCAGAAACAGCTACAGGATGTGTCCCAGCCAGCTCTGGCTCTGTGGCAGCCCCCTTACCCTCCACCGCCCCCCCTACCCCCGCACAGGGAATAGTGGAATGGGGGGCACCACACGGCAGCTCCCAGGGTTAGGGTCTGGGGCACACTCTGACACCTTTGGGGGCCAGGAGGGCAGCAGGCCAGGTGGCCTGGGGACACGGGCTCCATGTGTCGTGCCAATCCACAGCCCAGTGTTACCTGCCCATCACCTCCCTTCAACCCCATGACCCCCTGTCCTGATTCCTCAACAGAAGATGGCTATTCCAGATTTTGTTCAACATGAACTCTCCTGATTTTGAAATGTCAACCAAATACGGTATTTTTAAAATACTGCAAGGTCCTAATATGTGCCTCTGTGGTTTGATTTTGCCCTGGGGACCACCCATCAGTGACCCCTGGCTTGACAGGGGCAGAGGGGAACATCTAGCCTCTTCCTAAGGGAAGAGTTTGTTTTTTATTAATGGAAATTACCATTTTTCTGCCTCCCAAGGTGGTTCTGAAGGTGAGCTGTCCCTGCTTGTTGGAAGTGCAAAGAAATAAATGTGTAAAAATAGAGTAGCAATTCCTCAAACCCCCTGTCAGGTTTAAGTAGCTGGTGTCTCCTCTGGGAGCGGCATGGACGGTCCTGAATCATCGCCAGGCAGCCGGCAGAATGAGCAGCTCTGCACGGGTGCTGCCTGCCCGCCTGCCATCCCAGGCCCCATCCCCGCCCCTGCAGGGCTCCCTGGCATTTGCATGTCAGCGTGCCCCAGGAGGCTGCAGGCCTGGGGCAGGGGGCACGAGGCCCCCCCCAGGAAATACCGGGATGCAAGCAGCCGCTCAGCCCTGGCCCAGCTTAGTTTTGTCAGAGCTCTCCCCCTCTGCTTCTGTTTCATCTCCTTAACCTTCACCACACTTTCCCTCCTGTCCTGTGGCCAGGTGGCGGCTCTGGGCCTCAAACATAACAGACAGCAGGTGCAGAGGCGAGAGCTCCTGGCTGAGTCAGCTGGGCTGGAGTTCCATTAGTCTTTCTGTCTGTAAAGTGGGCAGAGTTGTGCATATTACAGAGGCCCGTTTGTCAGGCCTGGCTGCGGAAACCCATGCACAGGGTTGAGTGGTGGGGCAGGACCACAGGGCAGGCTGCCTCGCTTGACTTTGAGCTGCCACGCTGCCTTCAGAGGCCCTATTCTGCCTCCAGCATCTGCCATGTGCCACTGGAATGCACAGAGAGTTCCTGCTCCCATCTGGAGGAGGCAGCAGATGAGAGGCTTCTGGGACAAATGAGAATTATTCTGGAAGACTCTTTGTAGAGAAGTGGTGCTGCAGGGGGCATCAACCCCATTTCCAGCTGCAGGGGCCACAGGGACCAGATACCACACCCTGGGTGGGTGATGGCATGAAGAACTGAAATCCTAGGCCCTTCCCTAGGGCAGGTGTCTGGGAATACCAAGGAAAAGCAGGACCCTGGGGTCAGGGCCCCAGCACAGACATGGAGTCCAGTACAGGGATGTGGGGAGCTTCTAGAAGGCTTTTGCCCTGGGATTTAGCAGGTGGTGTGGTCTGGGACTGCCAGCAGTGACAAAAAGGTCAGCCTGATCAGTTCAGCTGCCACCCTGAGAGGTGGGGGCAGAGAAGGGCTGGGAGCCTGAGCTCTGGTCCAGGGTAGGCTCCAGGTCTGGTGCGTGGAGGGCAAGGAGAAGAGAGCTGAGGCAGACAGTGAGATGACCTTCTGGGACCCTTCACTGAGGCCCCTTGGGCCCCTTCCCCCACCCAGGCAGACTATGAGGAAGCTGTCAGTAGAGGACCCTGGTCCCCTGCACAAGAGTCAAGTAACCACCCATCTCCCTGGCTTGTGGATAGGGGTAGGCACAGTTCACCTGGGGTGGGGTGCCCATGCGAGGTCTTGACCCTGGAGGGGGGCAGGTGGGCCTTGCCAACAGATGAAGGGCCTTGCTTCAGTGGAGGAAAGTTCCAGAAGAGGAGCTGCCTAGGGAGACACAATGGAACACACACCACCAGGGCTGGGCCTTGGTCTTCCTGGTTATAATATAGTGGCCACATTGGGGAAACCAGCCCTTTGGCACCTGGGCAGCTGTTCTCAGGCATTTGAGTGTGTGAATGGGTGAAAAGAGGTCACGCTAGCCATGCCCACTCCCAGCGGTGCTTTTACAGCCTCTCCATTCATCTCTGGGTGCCAGACCCGGGCTCGGTGATGGCCATGGACTTGGTACTGAGTCCAGTTGGCATGCACTCTGTTCCCCCAGAACCTCAGTTCATTCTGTAAAATGGGGATTGTTTGGGTACTGTGTGAGTTTTCACCAAGGTGATTGTCAGGCTGGTTCCGAGTTGTACCCACATGGGGTTTTGCCTCATTCAGATGTCCCTGGTGAGCCTGGGCTACTGCAGACTGTGTCCTCTGTCCTTCCAGGAGCTCCGCCAGGCAGCCTGGATAACCTCAGCCGCGCCCTGGGGGTCCTGGAGGAGCATATCAATGGCTCAAGGCACAGGGCACGAAGGCATGCCACTGACGGCGACTACAACATCGAGGTCCTGCTGGGCGTGGATGATTCTGTGGTCCAGTTCCATGGGAAGGAGCACGTGCAGAAGTACCTGCTTACACTCATGAACATTGTAAGTGGGGGCTGGTGGCGGGGCTGGAGCAGTGGGACTGAAGGAAAGGTAACCAAATCCATGGGCAAGAACCCCTCCACTGCCCAGGGCCCCAGTGGAGAGATAAGGCAGGGGCAAGAGGATGCGAATGATCCAGTGGCTGGGCCAAGAGACCCCTCCCCACCTGCCCACCTTCCTCTCCACCAGTCTTAGGTGAGTCGTGGACCTTCCAGAACTCTGCGCTCTCATCCGCAGAGTGGGGCCATAGTCCAATAGGTTTGCAGACCATGTTCTATTTTGGAGAGTGTTGTTATTATAGTTAATCTCATCTCATTTTTGAAAAGTACCTTTATTGTTATAATAATGAAACAGCCACAGTGCCTGCTGTCATTGGTGACTATTAGTGACTGTGTGTGGGTTTTCTACACCAAGTACTTCCAACACTAATTACCCAGGGTTGGCATGGACTCCATGGGCCAAGGGCTAAGTCCTGCCAGATTGGCCCCACTTCTGACACGCCTCACAAGTCCTGCATTGTCACCCATATGAAGACCCAACCAGTCATAAATCAAGGGTTCCCATGCTCCCCTCAGGTTCACATATTTGCCAGCACAGTTCATAGAACTCAGAAAAACCCTCCTTACTACCACTGGTATATTATAAAGGACGCATCTCTGGAACAGTCAAATGTCAGAGATGCCTAGGTCAAGGCAGGTGGGAAGGGGCTGAGAGCTTCTGTGCCCTCTCCAGACACCCCAGACGCCCAGCACCTAGGTGTGCTCCCTAGCTGGAAGCTTGCAGAACCCCATGGTTTGGGGGTTTTCTGGAGGTTTGATTGGCCGTGGGTGATTGAACACAATCCCCAGCTCCTCTTTGTCCCTAGAGACCCCAGGGTGGGGAGAGAGGGCAGTGCTAGAAGTTCTAACCTTCTAATCCCCTCTGGGATGGTCAGCTCCTCTGGCTGCCAGCCCCCCATCCTGAAGCTGTCTAGAGCCCAGCAAGAGTCCTCATCAGCATGAACTCAGGTACAGTTGAAAGAGCTGCTCCCTGTCCCTCAGACATTACAGGGTTTAGGAGATCTGTGTCAGGAATGGGGGGTTTGAGGGGCAGAGACCAGTATGTATTTATTATTAAATCACACATGGGTTGACTCCTGGTCCCACCATTACCTGGCATGGAGGGTCCCTCTGTCGCACATGCGTCGAGCTGCATGAGCCAGGAGGTGGAAGTCTCGAACTTTCTCTTGGTTTTTGCCAGTCAACTTCAGTTTTTTCATGTATACCTTTGGGCTCCAACTATACCCCAACTTTGGATAATAGGATGTTTTGGTTAGTTTCTTGAAAAGCCTGAGAAATGCAAACATTCTTAAATTGAAACATATTTTATCATAGCAAAAAAAAAAAAAATATTTTAGGAGATAAATTGGTGGAACTGAGGAAGAGTAGTTGGGTCAACTCTCTTTTCCCTGTGGCATCCAGCAAGCGTTTATTGGACATGTGCTTGTCCCAGGGCAAGGCAGCCAGCCAGGGGCTCAGAGAGAAGGGGCGATGGGGAATGTCTGTCCCTCTAACCTAAGCTCTGCCTCCCAGTGTGGTGGGGGAGATGAGGCACCCTGCCTCAATGTGCGTCCTCCTGACAGCTAATACCCTGTGTCCTCATTCAGGGCTGTGTACTCCTGGGAGTGAGTCCCCGGGGGCTGATGGAAGTCACATCCCCCTTGGTGGTCTTGGGGAGGAGGGAGATTGAGGAATCACGAGTTTGTAAGAAAGGATATCCAACAGAACCTTTTTCAGGACTAGAAATGCTCAAAATTCTGCCCTTTCCAATGCAGCAGCCACTAGCCAGACCTTAAGCACTTCAAACGTGGCTGATGTGATGGGAGAACTAATTTTTTTTTCTTGAGTTGGAAAGATGGAAGAGCTTTATTCAACAAAATTGGTCTTAATTGATTTTTGTAAATACACAGTATGTGTTTAACTCCAGTTTTGTAAGTATATATTTAGAGATGGATAAATAAGTAGACAGATACTCACGTGTATATTCCTTTTTTTTTTTTTAGTAATTTTTTAAATTAACATAGAGTTTTTATTTTCCCCAGGGGTACAGGTCTGTGAATCATCAGTCTTACACAATTCCCAGCACTCACCATAGCACATACCCTCTCCAGTGACCATCACCCAGCCACCCTATCCCTCCCCCCTCCCCTCAGTTTGTTTCCTGAGATTAGGAATCTCTTATGGTTTGTCTCCCTCTCTGATTTCATCTTGTTTCATTTTCCCCTCCCTTCTCCTATGATCCTCTGTCTTTTTTTCTCAAATTCCTCATATCAGTAAGATCATATGATAATTGTCTTTCTCTGATTGACTTATTTTGCTCAGCATAATACTGTCTAGTTCCATCCACATTGTTGCAAATAGCAAGATTTCTGGTTTGATGGCTGCATAGTATTCCATTGTATATCTATACTGCATCTTCTTTATCCATTCATCTGTTGATGGACATCTATGTTCTTTCCATAGTTTGGCTGTTGTGGACATTGCTGCTATAAACATTCGGGTGCACCTGCTGTTTTGAATCACTACATTTGTATCTTTAGGATAAATATCCAGTAGTGCAATTGCTGGGTCGTGGGGTAGCTCTATTTTCAACTTTTTGAGGAGCCTCCATGCTGTTTTCCAAAGTGGCTGCTTCAGCTTGCATTCCCACCAACAGTGTAGGAGGGTTCCCCTTTCTCCACATCTTCACCAACACCTGTCATTTCCTGGCTCGCTAATTTTAGCCATTCTGACTGGTGTGAGGTGGTAGAAGAACTGAATTTTTATGTCATTTTAGTCTCAATACAATTTTAAAATTTTAAACAATTTTTTGACTGTGGTAAAATACATGTAAAATTGACCACCTTCATTTTCAAGCATACAGTTCAGTGGCGTGAACATGTTCCCACAGCCATGCAACATCACCACCATCCATCCCGAAGTCTTTCATCTTGCAGAGTGGAAACTGTCCCCATTAAACACTAACCCCCACTGTCCCCTCCTCCAGTGCCCGGCAAGCACTATTCTACTTTCTGTCTCTGTGATACTGACTACTCTAGGTATCCCATCTAAGAGGACTACTTGTCCTTTTGTGACCGGCTTGTTTCACTTAGCAGAATGTCCATCTTTTTAGAGCTGAATAATAGCCCATTGTGTATCTCTACCATGTTGTATTTCTTCATTCCCCTGTCAAGGGCCGCTGGAGTTGCTCCCACTTCTTGGTTATTATGGAATGATGCGGCTGTGCACATGGGTGTATAAATATCTCTCCATGCCCCTGCCCTCAGTTCTTTTGGGAATATACCCAGGAGTGGAACTTTAGGGTTATAGGGTAGTTCTATTTTTTATTTTTTGAGGAACCTGCATACTGTTTTCCACAGCAGCTGCAGCATTTTCCATTCCCTCCCAATGGGGCCCGAGGTTCTAGTTTCTCCACATCCTCACCAACACTTGTTGCTTTGGATGATAGCCATTCAATGGGTGATTAGACTTCTTTGTAATTAATTCACATTTGGATTTAGATCACCATTGTGGCCAATGGCTCCCTTCTCATGGCCTTGAGACCTTAGGGTGCTGGTTCACTTGGAGCTGCAGCCAGAGCCCTGAGTGGCCCTGAAAGGCCTGGCCTTGGCCTCTGGAAGTACACAGCTGGTTATGGGGCTTCCCAGCCCAGAGCCAAGCCAGCAACGTGGAGGACAGATGTGGAGGCAGCTGGCCCGGACTGTGCTCCAAGTGAGGCATTTGGTCAGCTGTGAGGTCATCCAGGGATAGGGTGGAAACACTTCTAGCATCTGAGGCTTGGAGATCAGTCCTGGGATGGACACAGCCTATCCCCTGAGAAAGACCATAAAGGCTGTGGGAGGAGGGTCAGGTGGGGGTTCTGATGGCAGGAACTGAGGGAATGCGGGCTCTGAGGAGGAGCAGAGGCCAGGGTGGGTGGGAGGCAGGTGTGGTTGGACCCTAGCAGCTCACAGCTGGGCTGGTTTCCCCTCATCATTCAGGGTGATTTTGCCCATAGGGCTCCCTTCAGGGTCTCTTTGTGACAAAGTCTGGGCTGGGATATGTGGATCCTGGTATTGCATAGACATTTCAGGTTCCTCGGTTATCCATGTGCTCCCCTCCCTTGCTTCTAATCTGGGGCTGTGTGGCTAGTTTTATTTAATGTGCTCTGTGTAAGGAAGTAATGTGTGTCACCTCTTAGGCAAGGCAATTAACACCCAGTGTGTCCCCTCCCTCCTTTTTTTCCCTAACATGGTGATCTTTGGAGCCGTGCATCCCAGTAGGTGCAGGTGCCAAATGGGGCAGGACCATTCAGGCTGCACTGGACTATGATATGTATAAGGAAACACATGCCAGCTCTATTGTGTTGAGCTCCTGATGGAGTGCAGACTTTGTTATGCAGTGTAGCTCATCCTGGGCTGACTAGTACACCTGACCCCTGACCATTCAATCAACAAATGTTCATTGGGCATCTTCTATGTGTAAGACAAGGGTTATAGCTGTAAGCAAGACAGGACATAGCTGTAGCTTGCATTCTGGTGAGGGACATAGACAATATTCAAGTGAAAATTAAAAGAGACATTGCAGATAAAGACAATGAAAGAAATAATAAAATAGGTGGAGAAGGGCTGGGAAAGGTGGGTCACTTTATACAGGTGGTCAGCAAGGACATGCACAGAAAGTAACACTGGAGCTAAGACTTGACTGATAGTGGATGACTGTGCAAGGATCAGAAGAGAATGTTCAGAGAAACAGGTGGTGCAAAGGTCCTCAGGAATGAGGTCAGCACATTTGAAAGTGAGAAAGGGCTCCTGTGGGGAACAAAGGGCCCAGGTAGGCAGGGAAGTTGCAGGTGAGTGGGGCCAGTCACTGGATGTGGAAAGGGACTTGGATGTGACCTTAAGGACAGTGGGAAATTGCTAGAGGTACCATTTCCCTTCCTGCATTAGTGGACAAGGCATGTTATTCCCTTTCTTTTTTTTTTTTAAAGGGAAATGGGAGTTAATCAGTCTGTCCCTCTTTCCATCTTGGACTCTTTGGAAGGTGAAAATAGTTGGAAATGTTTGCTGAGCATCATAAGAGCTACCTGGGTGCAGAAAAAGTCTCACGGCATTTAGATTCCCCACCCGCATCAATCTATTCCAGCACCTCCTGTCAGGTCCCATTTTCTTCTTTTCCTCCCTAAATCTAGAAAATAACATTCTTCATTTAGTAAAATATACTATATCTAACACAGACAATATATTATTTATGATGTAAAATAAGAATGTATTCCTGTAGGTATGTGAATATCTACTCCTACTATCTCATTTTAATGGTGGCATCATATCAAATCACAGAGTACTTTTTATGTAATTGATTATTGATATGACATATTCACATAGCAAAATTAATTTCTCTATCAGAGGTCAGATCAGCCACTAAGCTGTATTGAACATCCTTACAGCTCAATCTATTGCTCATCCTTTACTACTATTCCTTAAACTGTGTCCCTAAAAGTGCAATGCCTGGTCAACAGGTATGTGCATTCTAAAGCTTTCTATGCCAGAACGTTCTCTGTTAGGTTTCATCTATTCACATTCCATGGAGCAAATGCCTGTGTCTAAGAAGGTGCTGGGGCCTTCTGAGCACTGGGACCAGGCTATGGGCGCTGGCCTCATCCTCTGGGGCCCTCACACTGTTTTTTTAGCTCTCGAACACCAGAATTTCAAAGGTTGCTAGCAAACCCAGGTTGAGGCCCTGTCCCCTTGCCCCAGGGGTCCTTAGCCTAGTCAGAGAGTGTGGGAAGCACATCTGAGAGCCTCTATCCACTGCTGGAGGGAAGAAGGATCTCCCAGTGCTGGGAAGGCTGTGAGGATGGAGCTGTGTGGTCTATCTAGCCATGCTGGCTCCTCCAGACCCCATTCCCGCACCACTGCTGGGCCCCACCTGGGTACCCTGCTTTGCTGTGGCTCTCCACAGCTGGCCCCCTTCTGCGGCCATCTTATTCCTGCTCCTGCTTCTCCCCACCTTCAACCCCGACTCATGCTGTGGCCTCCACTGGACCCAGCCCTGGGAGTGAGGGGCCTCCCTCTGCCCGGACTCCCCTGTTCCACGGGCTGTCTCAGTGTACTGAGACCTGCTGTTCCATTTGACCCTTTCTCCTTAAAATGGGCTCCCTGCTCTGTCTGGTGCTCCCAGGCTGTGCTGCAGTCAACATGCCTGAACACACCTGCTGGGTATATTGGGACATCACCACATTTTCACAGACCTGCTCTGCTAGCCCCTGAACTAGTCTCTGCTTCCAAACTTGGTGCTGTGGCTATGTGTGCTCGGCGGCCCCAGGAGCCATGGTAGGATGCCGCCTCTATGTTTGTGACCCCTCCAGTTCCCTCGCAGGCACAGATGGCGGCTATTCTCCTGGCTCAGGTGATGGATATCTTATGGAAGGATTAGAGCCCTGATTAAAGGAACATGTTCACACGTGCATTTTGAAAAGTACAGTGTGTGCCAAGACTTCAGGCAATCTACAACCTGGGCCTAAAACCAGTGCTGCTTATGTGGCTTATAGCCTTTAGCTGAAAGCCTAATCTTGCTCTTCCTGAGAAACCAGAGGCCTTGGTGTCGTTTGGGATTTCAGCATCCTCAAGGACTAGAACTGCCTTCATCCCTTTACCCTTCTTGTAGGTGTGAGGCAGACTATCACAGTGGGTGATGGTCTGCCCTGGAACGTGACCTACAATCCTCTCTTTGCCCCTGGGAACATCCACCAGAGGCCGTAGAGACCACTGAGGCCACCACAGTCTGCCCCAGAAGTGCCACTCTTTTTGGATGGCAAACATTTTAAAACATCAATTTGATATGAAACCAGCCTTGAGCATATTACTGAGTTAAAGCAAAATGCACTGAACTTTGAAAGATAAATAGATTCTCAAGCAAGGTTGCCAAAACTACAGCCCATGGGCCAAATCTGACCCATTGGCCTTTTTTTTTTTTTTTTTTAAATAAAGTTTTGGGACACAGCCATACCCACTCATTTTGTGAATTGTCTATGGATGATTTTGTGTTATCACACAGAGTGGCTGGGACAGAGATATGCAGTCCACAGTGCTGAACATAGTCACTCCCTGGTGCTCATGAAATACTTGTTATCCGGCTCTAAAGAAATCTCCCACATGCTTTGAGTTCACCTTGAGTTGTGGCCCCAGTGCTCTAGAGTTTGCATTCCCATCCCACTGCATCAGTTGCACTGACTCTCCGTACAGCCAGCTTTGGAGGGGACCAACTTTGGAGTCAGAAGTGGCTACATCCTAATCCTGACTTTTATCTACCCGTCAAAATTCCTGCCTAGCCCTGCGCTTCGTTTCTTCATCTTTACACTTCCCACACACTCTGAGAACCCATAAACACTTGCACAGTCCCCAGGAGATGAGGTGCCCATCACCCTTTACAGACCATCAGTCCTCTGCAGCTGGAGCAGCCCTTTCCTGCAGGCCGATGTTAGGAACCTCACCCTCGAGCTGAGCTCCACCCTCTCCCAGCTCAGACCTCCATCCATCCCCACCCCCACCATAGCCTTGCCAGCTCAGTGGACCTGTGAGGCCACTTTGGGGATTCTTTCAAAAATAATTAAATGAGCTGATCCTAATAATAATTTTGAAACAGCAGAGAAGGAAAGGCAGATTTCCGGGCAGACAGGGCTGTCTCTCCCAGCTGTGTTAACTGCCTGTGTTCTGGAAGCATCCCTGAGCCCCCAGATCATCTCTTCTGTGGAGGGCAGACATACTCCTTAGGCCTACAGAGAACTGTGCTCTGCAGAGGCTTCTGTGCTTTCCAAGTAGAGACCATACCCTTTGACCTCCCTTCTCCTCCAGCATGGGGACAGGCCTCTGTACAGTATGTTCTTAAACAAGTTTTGTTGAATGAATGATTTCTCTCTCTGCCAGGATTCCAATATTTTTCCTCTTTTCTTTTCTAATTTAATCCAGAGATTGGCCTGGGTTTACCAAAGCCCTGCCAGGGTTTGCAAATAATCAGAGGCATACAGGCTCATTTCTCACCAACTTCCAAGAATGTTGGGACCATGTGATGATGGTGGGGAAGGCAGTGGCAGGACAGGAATGTTTTCTGCTGGTCCCCCAGGACACAGGGGGAGGGGGGGCAGTATCATCTTGTGAACTGGCCCTGGAATTGCAGACTCACCAGGGCAAAGGCGCTGCCCCCAGTCCCTGTTCACGTGTCTCTGGCTCTGGTTCCTGGGAAAGAGAAAACTGTCTCTGGAGCCGGACGCTGAAACTGGCTTCCCATAAGTTGAAGGGAAGTGAGCAGGGCTCTCTGGCAAGGCAGGGAGCAGGGGGCATGTTTGGGATTGGGCCTGGCGGGAGCACAGGGTAGGAGAACGGAGAGCAGAAGTCCACAATGGCATAGCAGCTCCCCCAGACTCCGGGCCATGCTGGCACCATGGGCTGTAGTGGGGCATCCCACTAGCCTGAGAACATGGCCCTGTGCGCTGCCAGGAGATATAGCCATCCAGGCCGGTAGGGTGTGTGTGAAGCTGATAGAACGCTTGAGACAGGGCCCCACTCTCCTATGCTGACAGGAGCCAGGTGGGAGGGGTAGGCCCAGGTGAAGGAGGCTGCGGGCAGTAGGGAGTGGTGGGGACTGGGGCGTGGAGAGACCTCACCCCCAGAGATCCCCTCCTGGGTCCTGCTCACTTGTGACCATGGAGGAAAAAGCGGACCCAGTGTTGCCAGCTCTTTTTTTTTTTTTTTTTGGTCATGGGAAGCTGGAAATCCACTTTTTGGGAAATCTAATTATTTTTCAATGTCAGCAACAAATTGAAATTAAGACCTCACATTGCACAAGTGAATCAGAACACGACCGCAAGACAAGTCTGGCTGGTCAGCTGGTGGATGGTTCCTTCTGGTCTAGAAGAAAGGAGGTGACTGCCTGCCCTGCTGTGTCCTATGATCGAGGATAATTAATGCCACCTCCCAGGGCTGGCATGAGCGTGACTCCAGTTAAACACCAGAAAAGTGCTTCTCAGCGTGCCGGGCGGGCCTGCCGAGAGCATCCCACAGACTTGAGCCACTCCTGGCTATGTGTTTTTGCATTGGGCACTCTCTGAATCCCTGGCTTAAGTTGGGCCCCGTTCTGGTCACTGGGGTACAGAAGTGAGTTGTCATGACCATGTGCTCAGAGAGTTTGGAACATGGGAGGGGTGGGCAGCAAAGACAGGAAGAATAACAACAGCCTGGTTAATGCAAGTGCTGATTGTGCAAATAGAGGGTGTTCTGGGGTCACAGGGAAGAGCGCCTCAGATGAGAGCCACTTGAGCTGCCCCAGAGCAGAGGCAGGGGTTAATGCAGGGAGGAGTCTGATGCGTGCAGGTGTTGCTGCAGGCGCTAGAGCAGCATTTGCAAAGGCCCAGTGGCATCACCACATCACAGTATGAGTTTGGGCCTCGCTGGGGTGTAGGGTGCTGGAGTGAGGCAGGACATGAGGTTGGCAAAGCCTTTTGTGTCAGGCTGAGGGGCACCAAAGGGGGTTGATGCCTGAGATCCCCAGCTGTACTGTGACAAGGGAGTGATGAGGCTGGTTTGGGGTCTAAAAAGAGAAACTTCTCTCTTTAAGAGCATGGGGCTTATGCCTTCTGTTTTCAGAAGTGCCTCCCTCTGCAGCCTGAGAAGACTGAGGCTTTATGCCTGGCAGCCACGTATGAGGAGACACTGATGTCTCCGCATCTTCCCAGTGGCCCTGTGAGTTCCCACTCCTGGATAAGCTCACAGAGACTCAGAGAGTTTGGGTGGCACAACCAGGGCATGGCAGGTGGCATTTACGTGCATTGGGGAAGACGGGCCCTCCCTGGGAACCTGGCCCAGGCCCCTGTCCCCTCCCTGCTGTTGTGGCCTGAAGAGCGAGTGCTCCTGAATCTTCGAGGAAGAGCCTCAGTACATTCTCACCTGGGATCTCTAGGATCAGCCAACAGCGTTAGACATCACTTGCCCCTCCCCCAGACTGTTTTCCATTAACTTCTGTGATTTTCCTCGTTTTCCCCCTGGCTTTCCCATTTATTGTGCCTTTCTGTTCTTTCTAAGATTTGCCCACTCAGTCATCCACCTATCTAGTGGGTGTTTACAGAGCACCTGCCTATGCCAGATGCAGTAGTTCTGGAATGTGCCGCTGAGGAAGCCCTGCGGGGGGGGGGGGGGGGGGGG